>NW_018408519.1:0-26158 GCF_002113885.1 Mizuhopecten yessoensis
CAGTATGATTGGTGTATTTGTCACATCAGTAAAAATATAGCTGTATGGAAACTTATCAAGTATATGACTTTCATAATGGTTGGTTGGCTGAAAATATAAATCAACATTACATCAGTTTAGATACCTTTAATATGCTTCATTATAAAGATTAGCTGAAGATATGATCTGAGATTTCAATAAGCTTGACTATATTTCATTCAAATTAATTTAATGATAGATATACATTGTTGTAAAATACCTAAACCAACACTCATCATAAAATATTTTCTCTATTTAACAATAGTAAAAAAAAATATTTCTTAAATATTACAACTCCCCTCTAATTACCCCTGTTATGATTATCTATGATAGCAAACAGAGTTTTTTTGGCCTTATACACATAATCAACTTAAAAATTAATTGTCCAGTGAATCACATCAAACAGTATAGGGTTATTAGCAAATTCGTTGTTGAAATTGCCGATCTGTGATAGGTGTGAAAATTGCCTCCTGAAGTGCACTTTGGATTTTTTCACCAGTTATACTTACTGAGGAGAACATTGAACACAAAATTGTTTGAAAACTGGCCACTTAGATACACTCCTACCAAGGTTGGGCTTGAGGTACTGGTTGACTTGGTACATGGATACTTATACATGTAACACCAGATCCAGATGCACAAAAGTTTTGTAAGTTGTAAGTCATGATCAATTCTAATATGTTTATCAAGGAAAATTCTAATATGCTTACCAAAGAAATGATTTCCAAGAGATCAATGGCTGAACTAGCTGCATCATTGACTGACTGTTATCAGATCTTTAAAAAAAGGCTTGCAGGATGTTTAGAGGAAGAAGTTATTTGGTTGGCTGCCTGGCTGTTTGGTGAGTTGGCAGAGCTAGTTGCCTGATTTGACTGGGTTGGTTGGCTAGTGGCTCAAGTGCCCAACTGATTCGATGGGTAATGTGTAGTGTATCTGTCATCTATAAAATATAACAATTCTACTAAAACATTTTCTGACTGACATATATTATCTTCACAGTTTGTGTAGTAAACTATTTCATTTACATATTTAATCAGCATTGAGTAACTTCACATCAGGTGGCATATGTCTCAAATGTAGTTTGATAAATAGCTAACAGAGGACAACACCTTAGCTAGAAAACATCAAAACATTTATCTTTCATCCTGATAAGTGCAGTTATCCATTTAGCCTATAGTTACTAGAGACATTCCATATTGTCCAGTATATTTGTTCTGATGAGTGCAGTATGTACAGAGGGTGTCATATAAAGTAATAGACTTGTCTACAGCTAAAATAGGCCTAATATTGGCCCCAGAACAATGATTAGCTGAGAATTATGACTAACCATCATCAAGACAGGAAAGGTTGAACTTAACAGTAGTCTAGTTGACTTGGGTAGTTGACCGGCCTGGTTGATTGGTATAGTTGACTTGAGCAGTTGACTGGTTTGGTTAAATTGGGCTGGTTAGCTGGACTGGTTGACTTGGACTGGTTAACTGGAGAACTAGCTGTTTGGACTGTGTAACTTGGGCTGGCTAACTGGACTAGTTGACTGGGATGGGGGAGTGTACTGGTTGACTTGGCTGACTGACTGGACTGGTTGACTTGGACTGGCTGACTGGACTGGCAGACTTGGGTTGGCTGACTCAACTAGTGGACCAACTGCTCAGCTAGTTTGTCATGTATCTGTTTCCTGTAACATAGGAAAAATAAAACAGTTCTACACAGAACATCTTGGGCTGTTTTCTTGGTTACGCTTACATATAAAAATAAATATCACAACTTTAAACTATCAGGTGGAGGTAGGTACTGATTCCTAAACAACCTCTATAGTTTTCATATATGTGCATTACATAATTTGCAGAATGAAGGTGCTCCTAATTACATTTTATTACAAAGTGGTGACTATTGGTCTATCTATTAGTTCTGAACATCATACATAATGCTGCCAAAATTTATACTGTCAGAGTTTACATACGTTNAGTTCTGAACATCATACATAATGCTGCCATAATTTATACTGTCAGAGTTTACATACGTTACCTGTTCAAAATTATCTGCTGTACAGGTAGAGATTTTAAAGTACAGAACTTGATATATGTGTTTTCCAACCCAACGAAGCAGCATTGACACCAACAAACTTCAAATATATCCATTGTCTACATTGATATAATTACAATAACATTTCCCATTCAAATTGTTTTACAATCACTTACATAATGTTACAATAATATTATTTTATGTTAAACAAGAGGCCCAGGGGCCTTAGTAGCTCACCTGGTATTTTATTTTTCAATTTAAAACCTGCTGAGTACCATTCAGGTTTGTCAAAGGAGTACAAGAAACAAAGTTGCAAGAAGGACTACATATAAATCAGTTTTGGTGGGAAAGACAACAAGAAAATGAGTTTCCATGTTATGTCCCAGTTTTCCTCAATTTCCCCTATCTGGGCCTCACATGCACCTTTTTATACAAGTTAAAACAAAATTGAGTTGTTTTCCCCTAAGCATGCTTCAGACCATATTTGGTTTAAACCCCATGTTATTTATAAATAAATATTTGGTTAGTTAAAAATCCCTTCAACAGTACAGAAGGAGAAGGATCATTAATGTTTTCCTCTATTTCCCCTAATGGGCCTCACTCATCTGCCCCAAAGAAGGGGGTCCACACACCTCAGTTTAAACAAAATTGATTCTTTTGTCCCTAAGCATGCTTCAGACTGCATTTGGTTTAAATCCCTTCCCTTGTATAGTAGGAGACAAAAAAATCCTCTATTTCCCCTATTCAGCCCCGCCCCTATGCTCCCAGAGGGGCCACACCCTCTGTTTATACAATCTTCAGGCTCCTTTGTCCAAAGATACTCTAGAACAAATTTGGTCAAAATCCTTCTATTGATTGAAAAGAAGAAGATTTTTAAAGATTTACCTATTTCCCCCCTATTTTGCCTCGCCCCTCTGCCCCAAGGGGGACCATACCCTCCGTTTATACAAAACTGAGAACCCTTTGGCCAATGATGCTCCAGACCGAATTTGGTCAAAATCCTCCGAGCCGTTCAGCATTTTAAAGGAAAAAGTTGACAGACGACGGTCGCCGGACGACGGCCGCTGCGGCATGGGATAAGCTCACTTGGCCCTTCGGGCCAGGTAAGCTAAAAANGCAAAAGTGTATTGAACAGTTAAGTGTGAAAAAATGTCATCTTTTATCCAGTTATTAAATTGACAAACTTCAGAAGGAGACAGAGTGACTCAAGTAGACTTGTTGGCTCAGTTGTCTGTGCGGACACAAGTCAGCTGGTCTGCTGCATCGGGACTGTTGGCAGGTCTTACAGGTCGGGTGGTATGAAGGGTTAGATGGTCTTATGTGTTAATACATGCCTCGTATGAGCGGTTCCTCAGCATGTAATACTGGTTAGGTCAGCATGCTGTGATAAATGGCAGGGTGGTTTGGATACACAGGTGGGATTGCCTGATCAACAAAAATAATATCCTGTTTTACCTTTATATAACAGCTAAGAATACNGCTGTGATAAATGGCAGGGTGGTTTGGATACACAGGTGGGATTGCCTGATCAACAAAAATAATATCCTGTTTTACCTTTATATAACAGCTAAGAATACTTTAGTTATAGCATTAATCATACACTTACTTGTACTAAGTTGATATCGATAAATTATATGAATACAATGATATTCACAGATTTAATGACAATTTTGGACATGTAGGTAATATGCAATCAATGTCTTTATTCATACAATGACACAATCCTTTTACTGTCAACATGGAAATTACTATATTCAGATTAATTCCATGAACTCACCTAAATATCCCCAAATTTAAGATCACCATTATGTAAGTCTGGCTGTAGATTATGCACCATGGTTTTTGCTGTTTTCCTTTGTATTTTACATCGTACACGGCCCCAACTAGAGATGTATTACACACAACAAAGTAAAGGTGCGTTCGATTACACACACTAGTACAGTATAGGAGGGCTCGATAAGGACAATACCATTACACCATATTCCTCATCTTTTCCTGTAACATATTCCAGCACATAGCCTTCTAACCATTCGTCTTTATTCAAGTCACCTAGTGAAAAATAGAAAGTGAAATGACACAACTCAATTCAAACAGGTGTTTTTAACGGAAAATTAATAACATTGTTTTTATCATCCCTTCATCTGTCATAGAAACATGAATGTACAACCCTTAAAATATAAAATCCATGGTAAAAGTATTTGGACCACCAATCTGAGAAGTAAGTTTGAAAGACTACAAGCATTTTTACTGATGTTACTTATAAGCAATTACTGTTGCGACAGTTTCCTCAACAAAAACAACTTCCTTGAGAACATGGTCCAGTAAGAGACATTCAAAATACCGTAACACCAATGTAGTGAAAAACAGAATATACACTATTGTTTCTTTATATTAGCTATTTAAGGGCTGGAATATTTCAGTCGTTGACTCAGCATATGTTGTAATACATTTATAGAGACTTTGAAATGAACAGTGGCTGGCGCGGCCAGATGCAAACTTTGCAAAAATTGATTGTTAGAATTCAAAGCTAACCACAGGGTTTTGTTTTGATCAGCATCAACTGTTTCAACTGGTTGAACCAGAACAGAAAGCACCGGTACAGACTGGGGCTAACCTCTGGGTATGGCACATGTAAATCATGGGGTCAATATGTTTATCATGTTTATTTCTGTGTCATGAAAACAGTCCAGTAAACATTTAACAGAAATTTTATAACTGTGTACCTGTTCTATCATTGTTGCATCTTTAACTTGACACCTTCTTGATGTGGGAACCTTTGAGCTGGAAGTCCACTTTTTTCACCTGAAAATAGTTTAAAAAATTATATATTGCATCAATTTCTCCACTGCTTTGTAAGATATATTTATAAATAGTTTCAAAAACATGCCAAATTGTTGAGTAACAACTTAATGTTTTTTGAAACATAAATTTCAGAAGAACATTTTGCACAAGTTACAAAATGTAAAATTTAAATGTGATATTTAAACATTAGGATTCAGTCAGTTCCTCAATTTCATATCAATTACACTAGCTTGTACATACTTTACTTGCTACTTTATTTACTAAACAACAGTGCGTGATTTGCTTGTTTCAATTGTCTGAATGAGAGCGTCCTATGTGAAGGCATATTTTGGTTCTAGAATCAATTCACAAAAAGTTAATGTATATAAATATTTAACAGATTAAATGACAAATAAGTTAATTGTCTATAAAACACTTTGCGAATGAATACTATTTAGTAACCGCTCGACCAATCCACTTATGTTTACCTGATCCTGTTGCCTTAGACACTGTAGTATTTGTCATCTTTCTTGTTGCCAGTTCTCATAGGTTTCTTAACTCATGAATTTCGGTAACCACAGAAGGTCACTTGGGGTACACACTGAAAACAAAATTATATACATACACATGTAGTGATGTACATTACTTCAAAATGCCTTCCAGTTGCTAAATTAAACTTTAAAAGACTTTTTCTCTTTCCCAAGACTAATTTGAAGTGCTACACGTGTATGAGTCTCCATACAGTCACGCACGGTCTTTTATACTCGAGTTACATTTTCGGGGGCTACTGACAGGGGGTAAACAATACATAACACATGCTATTTTTTGGGAATAAATTAATTAAAATGGTAATGTATCAAATAATGATACAAACATAGATGGAAGGAAATGTGTCAAAAATTAAAATGATTTTATTTTGCAAATACTTGTTGTCCATACAGCGAGAAAATTTTCGGACCCCAAACAAATGCGTGTAACCACGTGAGAAAATGCAGATCTGACACGTTCAACACGGGGCAAACACTTCATAAAAAGTGTTATCGGAGCGATAAGAAACTGACGATCTGCGATCGACTAGCTCAGTGATAATTAATGCAGCATATATTGCATAATATTAAAGGATCTCGAACGTAATAGTAATATTTATGTGTAAATCATACTTACTTGCAAACGGACTGTCCTTGGTTAGCTTACCGGATGTGCCCAACAACACCTGTACTCCGCTTCCGAAGAACTATATGTGTTCCAGTTTTATGATTTTTGAACATTTAAGTTCAAGATTACATATTTTTATGATACATCTGTTGTTGCATAACATGTTATATTGTCATTTTGAGACAACGATATCAGTTTTATCGATGTTTCGCAAAGATTTTCGGATTCGCGTATTTATATCACAGAATGTAAAAAGTCCATCATGGCGAGATGTAAACAACATTGTGAATTAAGTCTGTGAAATCCCTGTTTTTTCTACTGAATCTGCATGTGATCAGTGTTTTCTTCATTAGCAGTCATTGGTAACGACATCTATTTAACCAAAACTTATCATGTGACCGATTGTCAAGACCAGATTATTTTTTATACAAGGTATGAAGACACGCAGTTTCGCTTTCTTTCAAAAGTCTCAAAACCTGGTGAAATTTGTCACCCCCACGTGTGTTCAGAAAGGATTTTTGACGATAAAGAATAGAATTTCGGAAATATCTCGATAGGTTTCCATTCCTTATATGTGCGAGAAATAAATTATCTATATTTAGTAATATTTTATCGTGTAATAAAAGCTAAACCGATGCAACCCTAAACTATTACAAAAACACTCGTTTTTTTCTTAAAAAACATTTGTTGAGAAAAAACATGATTTTGTTAATTGTTTGTTCATCAATGAAACCATTGGGCACAAAAAAAAATGCGTCACATGACTCACTGTTCTTGTATTTTACCACTGAAAAAATTGCCAGTTTTCACCAATGGTCACTGTATCTCCCCCTTAATAAAGCTTTAGACCTTTCGTAGTAGTGTTCGTGTATGGATCACAATTACACTACGGATTGTTTGGGCTGTTTTCTCGACTTTTCCTAGTAATGTTAGAAAAGTTGTCGATTATTAAATAGTTTCTATGATGTTATCAATTTTGCGGATTATTTAAGGCGACGATATAGAGTTTTGGGTTAATTAAAAGACATTATCGAGTTTGGGGTTAATTTAGACGACGCTGTCAAGTTTTCTGGTTAGTTTACACAACAACACCGTTAGTACACATCTATATTAATGTCTGAAGAAATAAACTACGCTTCCGGTTCCTTTCCCAAGTCCATATATAAATGTAACCAGAAACTTGCTATATCGTTCAAGCCCATACTGTAACTAATACTAAAGAACAGAAATTTATTATGTTCCTCAAGTTCATAATTTACTTGTAAAATAACGAACCAGGAAATCTCTGCATACTTTAACTCTATTAATATATCGAGGCAAAGTATTATCAAAAACAGCAGTATTTTTACCACAATTTCCGAAAATCTGTAAAAAGCCATAAAGATCAAGGCTTTTAATATCGTTTGTGTTATTATCTAATGGTCGAAAACAAATGAATACAGACAAGTACAAGCTCCGCTTACCACTCATTTGCTTGGCTTAGTCATTTCCATGAGAATGGTAAGGAAATTGCTGCGGGATTTGTCTGCATGATTGGAAACTGCTTAGGGAGTTTATTTGCAGAGATGTATTATTTTTGAGACTATAATATGGCTGGTTTGCTTAAAGTGAAATAGTAGAGGGATATTAATTTGTTATATATAGAAGGGGTGACAGTGTTATATAGGCTCAGCATATAAACCAGTTTAATAAACGGACCCATAATAAACAACAACACGCATGCGCGAACAGCTAAATATTCTCCTACTATGTGGCCAATTCACGTAGCAGAATAAACCACACATACAAATATTGCAGTTAAAATATTTCGTTCCCAAATCACGCCTTTTTTAAATTAAAAGAATATTCATACCTCAGTTGCGAAATGTGTATATTTGTATCAGTTTTAATACGCTGGTGATACATTTATATCATAAAAAGATCAAATTCTTAATTTGATATTTATCTAATTAGGAAAGAGTTTTTGATTTAGTTTGAAATTGCATTGATTAAGCTTATGAACTAGATACTTGGCTCGTCTTATCAAAATTCATTAAAGTAATGATACGTCAAATCGAAATTTCTATTTATTCATTTTACAATAATTATGTTTAAGAAGCTATCGGCAATTTCACATTTCCTTTATGTATCAGCTAATTAAACTGACTACAAGTGATGCTTGTTGTTTTAGATATATGGAAACTGTAGTAAGACTCTGTAGGAGGTGCATTCTAATCTCCTTAGTCTGCATACCTTACAACAAAGTATGTCAATTGACAGCTTTTATCATATCCCATTTACCCCCTGGCTAACACCGTGCAATATGGAGCAGAGTACGTAATACACAGTCTGATAACACATTTAACAGCTGAGTAACAACGTCATAACCTCATCACGCGATTGAGCACGACTAGCCCTCTGATAAAAAAATCATTTTAATTCAGGATCTAAACCATAAGATGCCAATTACATTTTTTCCAGTTACATTATGATAACAAATATGAATGGTAGGTTAGATACACGAAAGGTACCTTCCATAAAATTCAATTTTATTGCGCGTGCAATATAAACACAAATTTCCCAACAGTGTTAGTGATATGAACGCCAGATGTTCCGAGTATGTGGTATATGTGTCAGGAGTGCAGCAGTAATACTTATAACACGATGTACAGATATAAACCAGCTCATAGTCAGCCTGATCACAGTTAATCGGCGAGAAACATTCGGTAGATTGGGGAGATAGTTTTATACTTAGTCCGCATGAACAATGATAATCTGTGAGAAAAATCGGTAGGTTTGAGGAGATAGTTTTATTCTTAGTCCGCATGAACAATGATAATCTGTGAGAAAGAATCGGTAGGTTTGAGGAGAAAGTTTTATACTTAGTCCGCATGAACAATGATAACCTGTGAGAAAGAATCGTTAGGTTTGGGGAGATAGTTTTATACTTAGTCCGCATGAACAATGATAATCTGTGAGAAAGAATCGGTAGGTTTGAGGAGATAGTTTTATACTTAGTCCGCATGAACAATGATAATTTGTGGGAAAGAATCGGTAGGTTTGGGGAGATAGTTTTATGCTTAGTCCGCATGAACAATGATGATACGTGTTAAATAATCGGTAAATTCGGGGATGTAAGTTTATATTTAGTTGGCCTGATCACTAAATACCAGTGAGAAACAATAATGCAGTAGGTTGGGGGAGGATTTTTATGATTTTTTCCACACGACTTTGACATTTATAACAGTTGTTTTTACATGATAGAACAAAGGCCCCATATCAATAATGATCTAGTGATGTTCTAGTTTATCTTTTATTATAAAGGATTAACAAGCACGACGTATAAAACCTGTCACGATACCATTATGTCATTAAGGTGTATCGTAGAGTAGGTGAGAGGTACCACTGCACTGGTGACGGTGCCATAGAAACAGATAAGTATCCTTCATTCTTAATCTGATCTCTTATCTTAAAACAAATAAACAATGTCGGCTCCTGTCGGCCACTCTCTGATTCGCTACACGTAAGTCGTCCAGTTCTTACACTTACTCTCTTAGCAACCGCTACATCAGAACCACCGATTCTCTGTCCCCTTACCTAGTTATTTGTCTCTCCAGTTTTATACAAAGATATCGCTCCTTCAAAACAGAAAATCAGGAAAGCAAACGTCACGGCATCACTGGTCAGAAGAACAACACCAGATGAGGAATTAACCACGGTACAAGAGTCGAGTAGAAATCCTTCTATCTTCATGTAGAAACAAGTGATCGGATTCACAGAAACGAGATACAATGACTGCTGCCGTCGGTTACTTTGTTTAACTAGTTGTGTATGTAAATAAATATTTTATGTTGGAACAACAGAGATCAAAGGTCAAAAATAAGCTCGGAATTAAAATAAATAAAATAAATAACATGTTCGTTATCCTGAGTAGATGGTTTGAATTATATAAATATCGTTAAACAAATTTAGAGTTCTTGGCTTACGCTTTTCATAATCTTTTGTTTAATGCATCACTTGATACAGTTTAACAATTAGTTGTTTTTTTTATTACATCCAACGGTAAAATAAAATAATTGATAGGCTTTTATTGTAGGAAATCAGGAATTTGCTGAAAAAAGGGTTGACAGGGACGCGTCCATTACGAAGTGCGATGAGTTTGTAGAACGGAGCAACAGCAGTGGCTAACCTATCAAGTTATATCTCCGACAAACCGTCAAACCTAAACAGATTGAATAATTATAAACAAAGCAGCAAATCTGTTATTAAATGTCGTCATCTCCTTCAAGACGGAGTAGACAAGTGATGGGAAATACTCCGCGTCCGTCTGAAGTGACACTTATTGTGAGGATGCTTGAGGTTTGCAGTCCTTCATAATGGTACTTGTTATTTCTTGCTTAACGTTCAGCATTTCGAGTAATCGCAAAAACTATGACCAAATGGAATACTGTGATGGGTGCCTTCGTCATGGTATTTCAACGAGGTATCGTTCTAAAGTGGGCATCAGATCCACGCTATCGCACGGAGGCAAATACACCAACACACATACTCGGAAGCACGCATACATAACACACATAGAGGCACGTCTTTAATTGATCATAGCTGTTAATAGGACGTTGGCAAAATTGTAACCAAGCCAAACCTTTACATTACATGGACAGTTGCACCGTAGCAAATGCCGTTTATGGAGTTGTGTTGTACCCATTTTAGCCTCATGAATTTTAGAAATCCTACGTCCAATAAATAGTTTATAAATTCCACCAATTTCAGAAAAATCACAAAAAAATACATTGAATGAAAAAAAGAGAAAGAACTTCAAAAATAAATAAATAATGTTATCTATTGAAGATCACGTGTGTGCTTTTGAGGATATTCGAAACGTTCTCTTTTAACGTGCAAAGTATTTCAAATCTAATTCTCCGGTTTTTCTCGATATCTTTTATATTTCTCCATTGAAATATCACCAAACCTCGTTTTACAGATTCCAAAATTTCAATGCACTATGTTGGCAATACAAACATGTGCTCATGTAAAGCTAATTTGGATTGGATGAAAACTAAGATGCAATAACTAGCAGGTTTAATTGCATACTGAACCGTTCTTAAATGTTAGCATCTATTTTTGATGAAATAAACATCCGCAAGCGCATATATGCTCGGTCAGAATCAGATTAGCTTGACAATCAGAAACAATAGTGTAAACCTGTTTACGTAATTAACAGTTGCATCAAACATCTGCGTTCTGTTATAAACGTTTTTTTATAGACAGACAAAAATACCCATAGACAAATCATCATTGTTATGATCTGTCTGGTGTGGAGGGATTACTGTTTTTTGCGGGTTCATCATTATATCACTCAACAAATGTTTTTATCCTTCATGCTACTTTACATATTAGATCTCGTCAAGATTAATCTATCGTCATAATTCATTTGGTTTAAGAAAATCAGATAGCGATTTTTTTTCGGATAATTACGTATACATACGAAATATACGGATTGAACCGTATGATGTTTTAAACTTTGCCTCTTACTGATGAAAATATGCGTTGTTATACATGAATGATTGTGCACAATTTGTCATCAAATCTTGTGTACCTATTTACGTATCATCAATGCTTGTGTACATTTAAATTTGTCATCACACTTTGTGAACCTTTAAACGTACAGTGTTGTATCATCAATTCTTGTATACGTCACATTAAATATTGTGTACATTTATATTTGTCATCAAATTTTGTGAACCTTTAAACGTACAAAGTTGTATCATCAATTCTTGTATACCTTTTAACGTCACATTAAATATTGTGTACATTTTAACGGGTTGTCAATCCTTGTAAACATTTTTACATGTCATGAACCTTTGAACGTGTCATTAACTCTTCTGTACCTGTTAAAAAGTCATCAATGTTTGTGTACCTTTCCAAGTGTTATAGATCGACTAACCTAATCCAAACTATCTTTGATTAAGGTTATTTTATATTTTATTTTTATTTAAAAAAAACTCTTTTAACAACAACAACAATTACAACAACACATTTGATGAATTAGTGAAACGCTATCTAAATGTGTGCCTGAGCAGAAGTATATGAATATGTGTGTCAAGGTATCTAATACATTCACGTTATGGTTTTATCATCAATACTTCCGAATCATCTCCTTGGCAACACCTCTCAATGGCCGCATATCCCTTCCACGGTTCGTTAACATCATACATACACTGTTAGTAACAACATATTTAGCTCACAAACTACAACGACCCAACGGAGCCAGGCATTGTTAGCTTTATCGTTCATTAAGCAAATTATTGAATCATTGCTATTTTCTTAAGCGTGTAAATAAAAGCTTTTATCTGCAAGTCCTCATGTCTATAACAATCACTATGAGGAAAACATAAAAAAACATTACTCTTCAAAATTTCGGTTAGAAAAACACATTTTATTAATTTAAACTGATGAAGTTGACGATACTGACAAACCTAGATTTAGGATGATTGCAGGAATCAACTGATTAGGCTGGGCGGGCGATTATAGAGGGCGCCCTGGGTGCATTACCCTTCTAAGTACAGATAACCCTATCTAAACACATGATGCGTCAATCATCATTGGGAATCCGTAAACGATCACCGACACGTTTCGCCTCATCTGATGATAATATTAATTTCCGTTCACCAACAGAAGGCTAATGATAGATGCTGATGTTTTGAAAAACCCGTTTTTTGGGGTTTTTCGCCGTGTAAGTGAAGAACATTTGTCTCGGAAGCCGTATACATGTTTTGTTTTTCCCGGGGTTTGTTTATGTGTAGTTTGGTTACGTTTTTGTCGTGAAAATATCTGAGAATTGAATGCCTACCTAGTGACACACTATTCATTAAAATCATGCAGATGTGATCATGAAAATCCATGATGATACAAGAGGTCCAAAACGCAAAAGACTCGTGAATTACAACAGTGACAAGTCAAAAACGTAAACGTTATAATTCTGTCGTCCCGTGACGACCGAAAGTCATATAAAACAAGAACTTATTGTAATGGGGACCATTAGAGAAATCCCCCAAACTGGCCCCATAGTTGCAACTGTTGAAAAAATGTCTTGCAAAATTAGGCACTCACCCTAATGCTCGTGTGTAGTTTAATTGTAATTCAACGTATATAGTCTCTGAGAAATCACTAGGACACGATTTTAAGTCGGAAGACGAAGAAGGAAAATGAAGAAGAACAAGAAGAAGAAGAAACGGAGTAAAAATAATAAGCCCCCAACTTTGTCTGGGGGACTTGATTATCACCAACATGTGTGTGTATTATGCCGCGGCTGTCCCATCTTAAAAGGGAAAGTGTTGCTGGCATTCTCCATGATGGAGTGTCGCCACGTCATGTCGTACGATAATTCGGTTGTAATGCGAAGACAAAGAACCTATTGCTATATCGTCGAGTTGGATCGACGTCCGACAGTCCACAAAACGGCAGGCCCAGTCAACGACCGCTCGGGAGAACCACCGTATACGGCTGTTGAATTCGCGTAATCGCAGTATTTCTGTGACACAAAGACATTGCTTGATCTTCGTGTACCTGTCAACACCATCTGATACCGCTTTAAACTTAGCCCGGCGACTTTACTAAGGGGCTATTGAAACACAACATCACCGTAACTGTACTCGTTCAAACCGTCGTTGGGTGTTATGCTGACAAAACAATGTTATTTAAGGACAATACATCGCTTGTCACGAGGTGAGTAAGGCGTAGTCTGAAGACGTTGGGTGAACGCTTTTCGAACTGCTGTGCGTTGGACGTCGTTAGAGACCGTCAGCTGCCGCAACGCTGTTTTCGGCACAACCGTTGAGTATACGAGGTACTTCCTCCGTCACTTAAGGTTATTAGACTAACCCCGCGTTAGAATAGAATCAATTCATCAAGGCAATTCATCTTGGTTCGTGACAAATATGTTTACTAACCCTTCGATGGAAAAACTGAAACCAAGTTGAATACCATTGCAAAAAAAAAAAGGATTATCTCCACTACTAATGTGTTTTTTTTTTGTTTTTTGTTTGCCGAGTAAACTTTTCCCCGGAGGTCGTAAACGTATAGTATATTTGTCACAGAATTCGTATACGTGTAGCTCACTTGTCACAGGTAGACTGTTTCGAAAGTCGTATACGTGAGTTTGTTTGTCCCGGAAGTCGTATACGTGAGTTTGTTTGTTCCGGAAGTCATATACGTGAGTGTGTTTGTACTTGAAGTCGTATACGTGAGTTTGTTTGTCCCGGAAATCGTATACGTGAGTTTGTTTGTTCCCGAAGTCATACGTGAGTGTGTTTGTTCTGGAAGTCGTATACGTGAATTATTTCGTCCTGGAAGTCGAATACGTTTAGTTTATTCGTTACTGAATTTTTATACGTGCAGTTTATCTGTCCGAAAGTTGTATATACTTTTCGTATGGATTACTTTCCAAGTTGTTCCTGAAGTCGTGTACAAGTTAAATGTTTAGCCAAGAAGTCACAAAGGTGTAACATGTTAATTTCGTCATGGGCATTTGTGACGTCATTTTATTTATATTTATGGAAAAAGTAGAGGACAATATTTCATATAGGTTTCTAAACTGTTTAGTTAATTTTTACGCTATTGTGATTGTTTTAAATTATTCTTTTAACTGACTTTGTTAAGGGAAGTACGTAACACACGACAATTACATTTGTACAGATCCTATAATTCTACTACCCTTCCGGTACATCTTGTATCGTCACCGGGTTTTAATACGGGATCATGGAACTTAATTACTGACTACTCACTGACGAAACACAGCAATGGTCGTCCACAGTAATATCTAAATAAGTGTCAGACCGAATACTTTCAAATTTAGTTCTCTGTTTTATCAGCAAAGCGGCGTGATATACGTCGTAACAATTTTCGTTCCTGTGTTTTTGCACGGTTATTCCATGTTAATGTTTGATAATTGTTGTCTTCAGACTAAATATTGCCGATACCCAAGTTTGTTTCCATTCTTAAAACCATTAGATTAAACATACGCGATGTAAAAGTAATGTTATCGAGTTTAAGTTCTAATTTTGTCCAGTAAATTACGAGGAAGCAAGAGAGTTCTAAAAGTACTGTGTACTGACCAAGCTACAATGATGAAATCACTAGCAAAGCTTGATAATAATTGCGTCAAATCATTTTTGAAAATAAAGCAATCAAATATTATTTCCTCTTTGTTATGTATACTTGTATATTTATGATTCGTCAATATACTATGGACATGTAAACAAAACAACAACAGGTGGATGGTTGGTCAGTTTATTGTTGTATAAACGTATACTTCACATTTCAGTGAACAATTACAGCGCAGATTGTATAATTATAACTTCGCATAATTACGAATTATATTGTATGAAGAAAAGTGATGGAATCTGTGATACATTTGTTTTGGTGAATAACTCTAAAACTGCTTTTTTTTCTGTTCGGATTTTAATTTGAAGAAAGAAAAAAAGAAAGTTGCAGGTAAAGGAATAACAGATAAATACCAAGTTATTGCTATTAAGTTATTGCATCTCGTTCTGCTGAGGTTTGCTGGGTATAAAAACCATTGGGTCCCGAGATAACAATTATGGCAATTTTATGGTTAGATAAATCCCCGACTCCATCGTAGGTATTATGAAGTTGAAGTTTAGAAAAATGCAAGTAGTAATATATCATCTGCATGTTTATTTCTGAAATCTAAGTTTACTTATTTTCAAATTGCTGTGAAAATATCATATCTGTGAACTGTTTCAGTTCGTACATATATATATATATAAACAACAGTCTGGAGAGTCACCTTTGCGAGATGAAAGTACTAAAGACTCGATGTTGATATTTTAATATTATTATTATTTTTTCGTCTGTAAGGATCATTTAGCTGCTTTTATAATATTGGTATATATATAAGAGACGTAATAATCATGAATATAAATGATGGCAAGTAAAAAATGTCAAATATATCTACGTAACAAAACTACGGACGTACATAGACACTGATTGTATAACTCCGTTATAATACTAGCAGATATTGAGATGGAACGTAATCACAGTTGATGTAGGTAGAACCAGCTAGTGTTGGCATGGACCATTACACACACTGTACATTTAGAAACTTTTCTTTCATAACCAAATAAAAAACATATTATCGTTTAGCTCAGTGGAATTTGACTAGGCTCATATTTTCTGATTCATTTTAAAATCGTATTGGAAGGGTTCTATGACATGGGGGAAATAACTAACCAAGTTCCATCTCCACGAGAACAATATCCCATAGCTTAAATTAAAATAAATATTATAAGCTGATATTACTTTGAACAACGATTTTCTCACCGGGATAACACATTCCATCATAAAACACCCATGCATGTTTGTATATACTAGATATACATATCTTCATCATTATCAGATATTACAAAAGTCCCCTAGTACATATAACAACAGGTCCCTAGTACATATTACAAAAAGTCCCTAGTACATATTACAACAAGTTCCTAGTACATATTACAACAAGTCACTAGTACATATTACAACAAGTCCCTAGTCTATATTACAACACGTCACTAGTTCATATTACAACAAGCCCCTAGTCTATATTACAACACGTCACTAGTCTATATTACAACAAGTCCCTAGTACATATTACAACAAGTCCCTAGTCTATATTACAACAAGTCCCTAGTACATATTACATTACTCTGAACACGTTATACAAAGTTAGTAGACATCGTGTTATAATGAGAGTTCCTGCGATATCAAACCTAACACCGCTATTGGCTTATTTGTATAATGTCAGTTTATCCACCCTGTGACAAATCATGCTTTGTCCAAAAACACTTGTATGTTTTATATATACATATGTTTTTACATTATCTACTGGTTTAAATTAAATTCGTTGTCTCCTTTGGTGCATTGCCTTTTTTCGTTTTGAATGTCTGCAGTTCTTTATAGCGATCTCCTTCGCTGCTGTTCCAGATTCCGTAGCCAAAATACATGACAAACCCTTGATGAAAATATACATATCATTAATCAACACTAAAATGAACAGCTGACCACTTATTATTATACGTAAATATCTTTCAGAAAACATTGTTTAACTGCAATAGTTAATTTTTATTTTTTTTTAAAGTTTGCAATGTTTTATGTAATCAAAACAATACACATTTTATCTAAAGTAATATACAACTTTACAAACTGATCACAGTAATGTAGCTGAATAAGGCATAATACACCTGGTAATAATTGAATAAAGCAAATTGAGGTGGCTCTTACATTATAAAGCTAGAAAGTACCTGGTTCTTAACTAGTAAAAACAGGATGTTCCTTGTCCTTACCAAACAAAGGTTCTGGTTCTTTCCTAAAAAGCATGAAGTTTCTTGTTCTTACCTTCTCAAGATTGAAGTTTCTCGTGCTTTTCTTATGAAGTTTGAAGTGGCTCGTTCTTACCTTAATGAGCTTGGAAGTTCCTTGTTCTCACCTAATCAAGTTTGTAGTGAAGTGAAGCACCTGGTTCTAACCTATCAAGGCATGATAAGTGATACCAACCCCCCTTGTATTCACATATTGAGACCCACCGTTTATACAAAATTAGGTCCCCTTCACCCAAGAATGCTTTAGACTACATATGGACATAATCCTTTCATTCCTACAGAAGAAGTATTCAAATTCTATTCATCCACTTTGGCCCTGCCTCTCTGCCAAAAAGGGGGTTAAAACTCATCGTTTATACAAAATTGGTTCCGCTTCACCCAAGGGGGCTTCATCCCAAATTTAATCAAAATCCTGTCATTCCTACAGAAGAAGAAGGATTTTGAAGAATTTGCTACGTTTCCCCTATTGGGCCCAGCCCCTCAGACCCAGGGGGGCCAAACCCAACATTTATACAAAATTGATTTCACTTCCAAATATGATGCTACCGTTCAAATTTGGTCTAAATACCTTCATCCCAACGGAAGTAGAAGGAAATTAAAACTATTCCTCTACCTCCCTTATTGGGCCTGCATCTCTGCCCCAAGGGGAGACACATCCACCATTTATATAAAATTGAGTCCCCTTGGCCCAAGGATGCGCCAGACTCAATTAGGATAAATCCCTTAATACCTACGGTAGAAGAAGGATTTCAAAGGTTTTACCTCTATTTCCCCTATTGGGCCCCGCTCATTTGCCCCCAGGGAGGCCACACCCACTGTTTATACAAAATCGAGTCCTTTTGGCCTAAGGATGCTCCAGACCAAATGTAGTCAAAATATACTTTGCCGTTCAGGACTAGTAGTGTTTTAAAAGAAAAGTTGACAGACGGACGGACGACGGACGCTGCGGTATGACATAAGCTCACCATGGTCCTTCGGTCCAGGTAAGCTAAAAATAGTAAAAGTAACCTTGACCTTAAAGGCAGTAACCTGAAACGCAAACTTGTTCAAAGTATGGTCATAAATATGTTTTTCAAAAATAGTAACAGTGACCTTGACCTTCAACGTAGAAACCGAAATGCGAACTCGTCCAAGGCATTGTCATACCAAACAGTTGCATGAAGTTTTATGAGATTCCATTCACTAATGAAGTCGCTAGAGTGATGACAAAATTGTTTCTAAAAATGATAACAGTGACCTTGACCTTTAACGTGGAAACCCGAAACGTGAACTCGTTCAAGGCATTGTCATACCAAACAGTTGCATGAAGTTTTATGAGATTCCATTCAATAATGAAGTCGCTAGAGTGATGACAAAATTGTTTCTAAAAATGATAACAGTGACCTTGACCTTTAACGTGGAAACCCGAAACGTAAACTTGTTCAAGGCATTGCCATTCCAAACACCTGTAAGAAGTTTTAAGAAATCCCGATGAGAAATTGAGTCGGTAGAGCGATGACAATATTTTTCTAAAAATAGTACATGTAACAGTGACCTTGACCTTTAACGTAGAAAACCGAAATGCGAACTTATTCAGGGTATTGGCATACTAAACACTTGTATGAAGAGTCATGAAATGCCGTTGAGGAATGAAGTCGCTTGAGCGATGACAAAGTGAAACATACGCGTACATACGTACGTACGGGTGGAATCCTATATCCTTTCGAACTTTCGTTGCGAGCAGATAATAAAGCTTGGAAGTTCCTGGTTCTTACCTAATCAAGCTTGAATTTCCTAGCATTTACCTTGAGAAGTTTGAAGTACCTGGTTCTTACCTGAAAAAGCATGAGGTGCCTGGTTCTTACCTAATAAATCATGAGGTACCTGGTTCTTACCTTATAAAGCATGGGATACCTGGTTCTTACCTAATAAAGCATGATGTACCTGGTTCTTACCTAATTTCCCTAACACAAGTATTTTACCTGCAAATCGATGCTATTTTCATTGTCACGAAAAACAGCATATGTATACTCTGGGATTCGAACAATTACCTTGATATAGTATAACAAATGTGCGTTTCCATTTAATCTTCTACTGGCGGAGAGGAGGTAACAACTGCGCACCCCGATGTCTCTTGATTTGCTGTGCTGAGGGGTATGTCGTGCAATAGCGGAGAAGGCGATTATAAATGGGAATCGTAGGTCTGGGATAAGTGCGGATAACTATATCATTCTTTACTAGGCTGATATATTGATATCTGACATGTTTTGCTTCAATTGAAGATCCGCTCGTACATCTGTATAATATTAACTGATCACTGAATCCATTCAGGCGGATAATTACTCTCCGATAATCCTAATGACAAAACCTGTTTACAACCATGAACTGTTTTCTAGGCTGATAGTGATACTAATTGAGCCGGTTTTAGGAATCTGCCTTTAAAATACTTCCTTTTATCTCGAGATTGTCTCCGATATTGCCGTGCACGAAGTAACTAAGGACAGGTGATAGCAAGATTTCCCCGGAGCCTTAGCCAGATTAACACCGGTATCTAGGTAACAAACAGTAACCATGTCAATTTCAGCTTCAAGAAATTATAAGGTCCAAATTACACACGATCTTTCAGGTAAATAATGGATGGTAAACGGAAGTAATAAATCTGATGTGGCTTTCCGAGATATTATACCTTGTCATATTTCATTGATGATATCATTATAATTCGATATATCCTGTTAGGTACATACAGCTATACATTGATACTGAAGTTAGGCATATTGGCGCGATAAAATTTAGTGAATGGCATGTACATGCCTTCGACATTGTCATTTGAAGCGGCACTAATTGAAAGGTATAAAGATTTTTTCTGAACGTTAATAAATCCCATAATAAACCACTGGGCTTCCCTACCACTAGGTTTAATTAGCGGAAATGTATTACAAAACAACACGTCTATTACCAATGTAGACTGGCCACTGTCTCTAGAATATTGAAGTATTAAGATTTTTTTTTAACTCAAAACATTTTGATCACTTAGATGTCCGATTCCAAGTTCTAAACTAGGGGGAGATAAGCTAGTAGTAAAATGCAGCTAAGAAATTCTTCATAAAAACTTAGGGGCTGGTAGCCAGTCTATTACCGATGCTATGATTTAAAAATCGCAAGCTGGCATACAGACGGTGAAGAAAGACATCATTAATATCATTGCGTCATCTATCGTCGTGACAAGATGTAAAAAAAACCAAAAAAAAAACCCCACCACAACAATAAATACTTGAGTGTCAGCAAACCTAATTGCAAACTCAAATCGCGAAAAAGGTTTGAGCAAGGAAAGATTTACTTTGCAACCTTTAAAGAGGTACAAGGTGAATAAGACCAGGTGTTCGGGAAGAGAAACGTCTTCTTTCACGACGACACCTGTCATGTCAACCTGGTTCAAACAAAGAAATAGCACATCCTGATATTATGAAATTATGAGGTTAATCAAAAAGATCGAAACTTCATTTCACACAGAGAAACGCATCTAATTTCCCACTGAGATTGAGATGACGACCATAAAGTTGTCCGTAGTCTCCATCAACCTACATTTCTGGAAAATGTGTCTGTCAGCAATCGACATCCATCACGAAAACTGTGTCTGTCAGCAATCGACATCCATCACGAAAACTGTGTCTGTCAGCAATCGACATCCATCACATAACTATGACATTCTCAGCTAGGTTTTGAGTACCGAATCAACAGCGACATGTAAACACCGAACATTGATGAGATTGGTGTAGTTATAAGAAGAAAGGGAAAGTTCACGGACGTGAAATCCCAATAAAGTGGTATTTATCACTAACAATATCACAGTTAGGTTGTATATATATCATTGACGTCACAATAAGAAAGTACAAACAATCAATGACTGGAGTGAATAGTGACATTCCATTACAAAACAAACAAGTTAAAACATAAAACATGTTTATTCATCGACGATGAAAAATATGTATAACAATCTTTGGTATTAAAACAAGTTTCTGTGATAAAAGCTACACATCTAGCACCAACAATAAATCAACTTTACATCACAACGCTCGTAGATATGTCTGTTCGTTCCTCTTTCTCATGAATGTCTTATTGGCTATTATCTAATGAATAATTCATATGGGGTATTTCATGTTACTCTACTTGCTTGCAAATGCGTACAAATAATAATTTAACATATATAATCCATCTCCTTTTGAACGCTACCCCCTTTATTACATGTAGCATTGCCCCCTTCGTTCAATGCTGATGTAATACTTTAACTAATTGTATAGTTAATTTTAGAAGTTTTGGTATTCATAGGACGACGCGTCGTACATAGTAAAAGTGGAATTCCGCTGAACAATATTTAAATAATAATAAATACGTCATACCATGCGAAAGGTTGAACAGACGTTGAATAACGCTCATTAACCGAAGCTGGGTACGGCTGATAGGTATTACCTTCGACATTTTATTTCGGACCTCGGGTATAGGAAATGTGTGACTTATTATCAGCAGGCTCTCATTGAACAACAGTATAACGTTGTTTGTAGCAAAATATTTTGACAATAGTTTCTAGATAAGTAAAAGAATGATGACATTACATTCTAGCATATATTAGATATTGCTAGCTCTTATATTCTAAACATCGACTTTTTTTAGCAAAAAAATCAAAGGGAATTTTAACATAGGTCACGTATTAAAACCTGCGTATAAGTACGTGAACAGACGTGGATATTTTGTATTTAACAAATTAACATGTGTATTATTTAGGACAACCGTGGATGCTAAATTAATATCAATTACTTAACATGAACAACAATTTAAACAATTAAAAAACAATATATAGCTATAATAAAACATAACACTTCGGTATCAGCATTACATCGTAAGACATTCAGTTTCAGCATTACTTCTTAAGACATTCAGTATCAGCATTACTTCTTAAGACATTCAGTTTCAGCAGTATATCTTACACATTCAGATTCAGCATTACTTCTTAAGACAATCAGTTTCAGCAGTATATCTTAAGACATTCAGTTTCAGCATTATATCTTAAGACAATCAGTTCCAGCAGTATATCTTAAGACAATCAGTATCAGCATTACTTCTTAAGACATTCAGTTTCAGCAGTATATCTTAGACATTCAGTTTCAGCATTACTTCTTAAGACAATCAGTTTCAGCAGTATATCTTAAGATATTCAGTATCAGCATTACATCGTAAGACATTCAGTTTCAGCATTATATCTTAAGACATTCAGTATCAGCATTATATCTTAAGACATTCAGTATCAGCATTATATCTTAAGACATTCAGTATCAGCATTTTATCTAAAATAAATCAGTAAAAGTATTTTATCTATAAACGGTTAAAAAATCATTGTTAAAATCCTATACAGTCCACTCTTAAGTACAATAAAAGTTAAAATTGCAAAAACATCCTAAAAACTCCTTCCGAATCACTGACTGATATCGTTCAGTCAAACGTATGTATACGGTATACCGAGCGATTCTCACTGCAGTTTAATTTTGCCTTTTTAACTCTTCTGCAATATGGGCGAATTTACCATGACAGCGAATATTAGTACACAGTTAACCCTATATAGTATTTACATGTAAAGGGCGATATTTACACAAGGCGGATAGAGATACTTACATGGATGGACGAATATTTTACTGAGCGAAAGTGTCCCGGAATAGATTTTGCATTTATATAGTAATAGCATTGGCGCCATCGTATTTTCGTATAAAAACCCAATCCGACATAATCTGTGCAATGTATAGTATACTTGATGACATTTATAACAACCATGTTAAAAAAATAGCGGAGTACTTTGGTTGGTTAAATTAATGATGTGAAATCATACCAGATACTGTAAAAGAGGAATACGATTTACTTTCTAAAATCATACATCACTTATTAACAGATTATCCTCATTTTTTTTGTCAACGCTAAAGTGCTGCAAGGTTTTGTTGTGAAGGTCGTATGCTCTAAAACGGTATAACGGCCAACAGTTCGGTCACCATAGTATATGACAGCAGAACTTATTTCGAAAGAGAAATATAGAATGAAAAAGGCAAGCACGTTTCTTCATAGAAACTAAATGAACGTTTGTTTTGAAAAAAAATAGAAAGTAAAAACAATTAATTATCTTCCAAAATCATCGTTAAAAACAAAACAAGAACACTTCGTGGGTTAACAAAAATCACACGGGATAAGAAATAATCGTTCGGAATCGTTAATGTATACCGTTAAAAAAAAATATTGTTATTATTTTTTTTTAATTTTTTTTTTTTCCTTTTTTTCCTAGACGCAATTTAAAGTGTGTCATCCTAGAGCAATTAACATTGACTGTAGCGTCACCATAATATATACTTCATATCAGATCCAGTTTAAGCATTTGCTTTTGATGAGGAAATCTGGGAACATGCATTTAAACTAAACTTTTCTGGATTTCAATTTCTCTATTTCAAGAAGAACAACTTTCGAACTTGATATAATTTGGTCCTCGAAATACAAGTGATGATCTGGTTGCTTAGAAAAGCCGATTATCGGTGAAGACTATTTTGCGGAATGTGAGTCAGCTGTCAACCAAACAAGTTAGTTTCTGTTCTGTCGGGTTTCTGTTCTATCGGGTATCGGGTTTCTGTTCTATCGGGTTTCTGTTTCTGTTCTATCTAGTTTCTGTTTCTGTTCTATCGGGTTTATGTTTCTGTTCTATCTAGTTTCTGTTTCTGTTCTATCGAGTTTCTGTTCTATCGAGTTTCTGTTCAATATTTATAAACTTCAACGCTATCCTTCATTTCAGGTAATAAAAACATGTAATGTCCATTGATATTACATGTATCAAGAAATGTATGTTGAAGTCGTTATCTAAAGACGTTACTCGTAACATCTTAGAATGCATTTCAAGAATAGGGGAACAAATCCTTTTTCTTGCTTCATCTTCTGTACAGAAGAGTAAAATATACTCCAAATCGAAATAGCTTCGAAGTGAAATTCCTCATCGCGATATTGTCCGATTGAGTAGCACCCTTCAACATTTTCTTCTACATGAAACCGAAGGTAATTTGTAAGATGTCATACTCATAATGGTTAGCATTATCATCTGTTCAAATAGGAGGGGAAGCAACTCGTACTTTTTAAAAATATCTGCAGAATTATTGAAGAACTCAATGGGACTCTGATTTTTTTTATTATAATTTAATGTGATGTTCCATGCAATTCAAATGCCATTTATTTACCCAATTCTTCCCCCCATCCCCTACCCTTCTAAAAAACACAAACAAAAATAAATACAGAAAAAAACAATAGAGTTTATAACCTATGTTGTAGAATTGTAAAAGGAAACGTCACTCCTAACGAGATCAGTAACGACGTAAGTTTAGCAAGATACAGCGGATATTACGAGTATCGCGAATAAAACCACGATATCTTCTGCTATACGAGTAATATATATAGGGTGTTTGAACGACGACTACGTCACTGTATCAATACAGTTAGGGATTGTATAGCGTTATCGTTGGCGTCATGTGGTGATGACGCACTGCAGCATGACAACAAGGGCTACTCAACGTCATCCGGTCGTTTTCTACTATTATCTGGTATGATTTGGTTATATAAATGGTATAAGCTGTGTCGTTATATGAGTATCTAGTGTATGCATACATATGAGTATCTAGTGTATGCATACATGTTATACCAAATCAACCACGTACTGTATTCTAGCATCTCATCAGCCGTATCTGATCAGACAATCTGTGACTCTGAATAAAGTGAAAGTATCGTTCCGATTGGCAAATATCAATATATCATTTTACACTGCGGTAAATATCGCTTTCAATATTTGTCACAGTGTGATATACATTCGTTTTATCGAGTTGAATACAATTGACATCTGGCAAAAATGTAATTTATTTAAATATTGCAGGTATTTTGGCATATTGGTCCTCACAACGTAACGTTTTTACCAATACCCTACTAATTTGAATTCATAAGGGTTGATATCCTTAAGTCCCAATTTGGCCCCAAAACCATACAACGTAATTCTTAAAAGGTTACACATCGTCCAATTTAATTATTAACAACATTAACTGTAATACAGACAATTCTAACAAATAAATTTCTGTCATGCCTTTACTTGAAACACGGAATGAGATTGCTATCCAAGTCCGTGCTTCCAACCGTGTTTCGAAAACACTTTAAACTATATTAAGCCATTTCTTTAAACATGTCAGACCAATTCAAAGAATTAAATGTATTTTTAAAACATTTCTTCGAGCAGACCATTTTGAAACTATGAGATATTTCTGGTAACCTTCATGAATTATCTTAGTTTGTTAACCAATATGATAAGCGAATTTATGTATATTATGTCACACCATCCTCCGGGTTCGAATAAAAACCATTCGTTTACGCTTTTTGAGAGAATGTGTCCAATATCGATTTTTACGCTTCAGAAGTCCAATATTGATTTATTCTACTGATTTTAAAGTTCTTTCTCGTCAATATATTTATAGAAGAATAGTAAACCTTATAAGGTTTACTTTTCCTAATGATTATGTATATGTTTTTACACAATTCCAACTGCCTGACTGAATAATGATATAAACTGATAACACGTTTACATCATAGTGTTGTCCCCACTAGGTATATACCTATGTAAGTAACAGACAGACACGTTTATATCACAGTGTTGTCCCCACTAGGTATATACCTAGGTAAGTAACAGACAGACACGTTTACATCATAGTTTTGTCCCCACTAGGTATATACCTAGGTAAGTAACAGACACACACGTTTATATCATAGTGTTGTCCCCACTAGGTATATACCTA
>NW_018408519.1:29116-83514 GCF_002113885.1 Mizuhopecten yessoensis
ACACGTTTATATCATAGTTTTGTCCCACTAGGTATATACCTAGGTAAGTAACAGACACACACGTTTATATCATAGTTTTGTCCCACTAGGTATATACCTATGTAAGTAACAGACACACACGTTTATATCATAGTTTTGTCCCACTAGGTACACACCTATGTAGGTTTATTCTCTATCCACTCCCTATACTTGAAGCCTTACTATTGGTGGGATGTTGCTTGCAATGATTTATTTCAGTTCTATGTGAAACTGAACTATATCGTCAAGATACATGATACCTATAAGTTAGACCCAAATTATCCACCTCATCAATTCATTCTGTAAGTTTTAAAGAGATAAGCAGGTACATGTAAAACCCGTTGTGATCTTCAATTATTCAGTAAATATCTGTTGAAGAAATCTCCAAACATCCATCTATAACCATTGCACAGTGTTTTCTCTGAATAAGCTGCACTTCGATTTGTTTTATCAATTAATGCATTAATGGAAATAAAAATGCATTATTCTCTCTATACATTACATTATCGACTTTTCTACACCACGTGATCGTTGCACAGTCTCGCCATCAAAAAGACTGTCCTCACTGCCGGAGAGGACGCCTGAGGGAGGCCGGGAGGGGTTATTGGGAGTGTCTGGGAGGAGGACGTATTCCTCGTGGCTCGGCTCGGACCCTGTGCTGTGCCATATTCCATAGGAAAAGTAAATGAGGAAACCTGTAAGGAAATGCAGAGTGCTAGGATAGGGTTTTAGTGTACACATACAGGTATTTGAAAAGGGAAGGAATATAAGGAAATCGTTTATCTTACAAAACTGTTTTTGCTATTTGGTGCATGATATCTAGAGCGTGTATGTGTGCTTTTTATTATTTTTTGTCATGATATAACTTGCGATTATGGGACAGTCTGATTCCATGAATTCAGCATAAGTAAACAAAGAATAAACGAAGAATAAACGAAGATTAAACGATTGAAAACAGTTACGAAACCGCAAATGCAATACTATGCAAATTAATGCATTTCTTAAGTGTGAAAATGACCAGTGTGGAATCTACGAGCGCGAAAAATAACACAGTGTGCTGTATATAACACAATGAGAAAAAAAGCACAACGCGAAATCTGATAACTTTGCAGTATTTTTCTCATGTATTCCCTGTTTAGAGTTCATATATACACATGTATATATAAAAGGTGTCCAGAATCTCTTAAAATTATGTCATGTGTCAAAAAGCTGCTTAAAAAATTTCTCATCAATTTTTTTGAACACCTACTACAAAATCCACCAGAATGCTTTTGAAATTGTCCAGTTAATTCCGAATACAAAGTTCCCTTTTCAAGAACCTGTGGTTTTGTACATATAATGTGAATGTATATAAATGTTTATAAATTAGCTGATACTGTTGATAGCTAAAACGTGCCATTATATAACGTAAAGAGTGGTAATTATCTCAACATTACCATAAAACTATTGGACTTATAGATGCTAATAATAGCAAACGAAAGTATTAACATGCACCAGGTTTTTTTTTATATATAAAAACAATTTATTAAAAAGGACAGTTTTATTTAAAAAGAAGCTATTGTACTTTTAGATAAAACAGGCTAGAGAACAAGGGTTGGGCCTATATATGTGTTTAATCTGAGTAGTTACGCGTTCTTTCTTTTACCAACAATAATTGCTTATTTACTCGTTTCCAGTAATAGATTTCCTACCACTTCAACTTTTGTTAATGAATGGGTGCTGCTATGAGAGAGCCATTTGTTTGCACATTTATATGACAGAAAAAACGCTTGTATTAACAAAATCTACATAAGTATTCATAGCTACGACTGACACATCCAGTCATTATAATGGTTCATGGCATTCAATACTTGCATGGAGACATATTTCCGCTTTGCATAAAGATTTGTCATGTTTGAATAATATCAGAATATCAAATGTTTTAGAAGCCATTTACTTACTTAGAGTACTTTTTATTAGGCCTGATTTACTATATATACAGACAGCTGTATGGTCGACTTAAGGAAATGACTCATTCTTTTTACCCTCGGCCATATTCATATGTTTCGACTGTTTTATATATCATACCCTGATATCAGATTGTTATTTTCATTTATACATAGGTTCATTATATATTGCAATTTCTCACAAGGACTTTGATGACCCTATATGTACCATATAATCAGTTAGGTGCATGTTGGCTATACTAGCATGGATCGGAAAGGAGCTTCTAGCTTAGGGAAATACATAGATTATCCTAGCTTACCTATAAACATCCAAACTCCAAACCGGATCCAGGTAGCGCTAGAGAGCTTTAGCATTAGGTAGATATTGACAAACACACTCAACACTGGTAACATGGGCAGCAGCGGCACCTACAACACAACGTTTACTGTAACCAGTGGCATCTACAACA
The DNA here is from genome assembly GCF_002113885.1 of Mizuhopecten yessoensis. Taxonomy (NCBI): domain Eukaryota; kingdom Metazoa; phylum Mollusca; class Bivalvia; order Pectinida; family Pectinidae; genus Mizuhopecten; species Mizuhopecten yessoensis. The sequence continues at coordinate 31,530 of NW_018408519.1, forward strand.
CAATGTTTACTGTAACCAGTGGCATCTACAACACAATGTTTATTGTAACCAGTGGCATCTACAACACAACGTTTTCTGTAACCAGTGGCATCTACAACACAACGTTTTCTGTAACCAGTGGCATCTACAACACAACGTTTACTGTACCCAGTGGCATCTACAACACAACGTTTACTGTACCCAGTGGCATCTACAACACAACGTTTACTGTAACCAGTGACCCCTACAACACAACGTTTACTGTAACCAGTGGCATCTAGAACACAACGTTTACTGTAACCAGTGGCATCTAGAACACAACGTTTACTGTAACCAGTGGCATCTAGAACACAACGTTTACTGTAACCAGTGGCATCTACAACACAATGTTTATTGTAACCAGTGGCATCTACAACACAACGTTTACTGTACCCAGTGGCATCTACAACACAACGTTTACTGTAACCAGTGGCACCTACAACACAACGTTCACTGTAACCAGTGGCATCTACAACACAATGTTTATTGTAACCAGTGGCATCTACAACACAACGTTTACTGTAACCAGAGGCATCTACAACACAACGTTTACTGTAACCAGAGGCATCTACAACACAACGTTTACTGTAACCAGAGGCATCTACAACACAACGTTTACTGTAACCAGAGGCATCTACAACACAACGTTTACTGTAACCAGTGACCCCTACAACACAACGTTTACTGTAACCAGTGGCATCTACCACACAATGTTTACTGTAACCAGTGGCACCTACAACACAACGTTCACTGTAACCAGTGGCATCTACAACACAATGTTTATTGTAACCAGTGGCATCTACAACACAACGTTTACTGTAACCAGTGAAAGTATCCGCTTGTTTCACCTTAAATCTGACGCTTTTTAAATATTTCTGGCTGACTGAGTAGAGAACCAGAGATGGTGTCAAAGCCACCCAATGCTCGCCTGTTTAAAAAATTATCGTCTTTAAAAATGTGTTTGTTTATTGGGGTTTAGTGTCCCTTTAACTCATGTATAGGTCATATTGAGATGGTGTCTGCTTGTGACAGGTAGACATATGGTGACTTTATAGTGCTGTCTCACTGAAATATCATGGCGCACACACATTGACACGATACTTCACTCGGTCACATTATCCTTAGCAGGGAGTGAGAAGATTGCCTTATTTTAATGTCTTAGGTTTTGACCCGACCTAGATTTGATCCCGTGACTGTGGATTCTAGCACCGGTCTACCAGCATGAAGCGAGTGCCGTTACTACTACAGAGAAGTCTTATTCTATTTTATTTTTTATAAACCATTGCAGTCAAGTCTGACCCAAATAATATTAAATCAATATATATTTCTATAAATATGATATTGCCATCAGTAAATGCTATATGAGTAGATAAAAAAATTAGAAAATATTGTTCGTAATGCTGATATGATCTTAAAATGTAAAGATCAAAATTTAAAAGTAAATGTATCTTTGCTACACAAAAAGTATAGCCCAAAGAAACATTCATGGCAAATATCAGCATCCTTGTACACATATTGAATGAATGGCAAGCTTCTAAATACTTTAACGTTGATGGCTAAAAAAATGTAAGGTTCAAAACAGGTCAAAAGTCTTAAAGATTTGGAAATTATTTTTAATTTTTTTAAATTTACTTGATCAATATTTTACCCCACAGGAATCTCTATGCAAAATATCAGTATCCTACTACACACATTTAATGAATGACAAGCTTCTAAATAACTTGCAGGTAAAACTTAAAACATTTTCACACTGACGCTCATGCCTGGGGTATCGCTATAGCTCTCTGTTCTTCGAACAGGCGAACTAAAAACGAGGATGGAAGGAAATGAGACTCACATTTTTTCTTCGAAACTAACTTTGAGTATCATCTGGCCCTATTTGGACCGAAATATTGAGGAAGAGAATGGTCAAGACTGAAATTGTCATTTCTTACCTTGAAGCTGACTTTTTGAGTATTTTCTGGTTGAACACGGATTGAGTAGAGGAGGATGAGGATGGCGAGGACCAACAGTGTAACAAGTGTAATAGCCCACCACTCTACGTTGGCAAGGTTTTCCTCCGCAAAGATTAGCACAAGACTGAGAACTATTATAATCATACCTGAAAACAATATAACTACAATGTATACGATAATGGGGGGTCAATTTCAACGTAAGATCAATCATTCTAAACTATACTATCAGGTAGATACTTCCAATTTAAATACTGCAGGGAAAATGTAACTCGCCAGACCACGCCACGATCTAAAGAAATCTAAGACTCAGGAAGCAGCTCATATAGAAATAAAGACACAATAAAGTTATAAAATTTGTGCTCATATCACATTGAATACTAAAACTGAGATTGGCTTCTTGCATTGTTAGGGTAATTTTTGTATTTGTTTTCTCTGATCAGAATATTGCAGTATTTAGTTCACAATTTCTGTCCACACTAAAAAATTATGATTGCAATGAAAAGGTGAAAATATACATTTGTCTGTTTTTTAACCAAACAATGTGATAAACATGTACAATGCACGCCAATACATCATAGACAGTGTGTTTTGCATAAAGAGTTTTGTCGGTAACTAATCGTTATGACCGATTCATTTTGATGTTAAATAACTGAGCAGCAATGTCACAAACATCTACTTACATATACAAATAATATTGAATTGGGCTATTTTTTCTGTGAATACTGTAGGCTCAGATTCGTCGCACTTCATCATTGCTTTGAGCCAGTCTTTGTAGCTGGCATCTCCTACTAAAGGGTCGGACTCATTGACGGGGCTTTTTCTGCGAGTCATAACATCACTATCGTCACTGCTACCTTGATTGATGCTGTCACTGAAACAAAAACAAAATTCCTCATGAAAGAATTGCAAAACAAGAGGCCCAGAGGGCCTGTATCGCTCACCTGAATATTTAAGCAGTCATAGAAAAATATTCTCATTAAATATTTCATACTGAACTACAAATATTCCACTCCAAACTTTGTTGGCTCCATCTGTTGAAACTACCAGCCATATTATATGATTTTATGCTTTTTGGTTCTTCTTCAGAAGTTGTTTGAAGTGTTTGACATATTTGTCCCTGTGACCCTTGAAAGAAGGTCAAGGTCATTTTCCTTCTCAAACTTTATCGGCTCTATCCCAAGAAGCTACAAACCAAATATCATGACTTTAGGCCTGTCCACTCTTCATGATCAGAAGACGTTGTTTCAAGGAAAAGTTGACAAATGACGATTGATGGAAGATGGTCGAGTGACAGACGCCGCGCTATGACATAAGCTCACTTGCCCTTTGGGCAATCAATTTTTGTTTTGGAATGTGAAAGATTTAACAATCCTTGTTTCTGCGGAATGAAGTGTTTTTGTATGCCCATGCAGCAGCAAACAATAATATTAAGTGATGTATCTGTCTAAACATAATCAGTTGGACTTACACTTTTGCTTTTAAGTAATAAAATACAAATCCCAGAAGCGATTACATTTTGCAGTTATAATAGTTCAGGACCGAAGTGATACTTATCTTGAAACAATTACGGACTTGAAAAATGGGCAGAATTACTTTCTTACAAAGATAATGGAAAACAAACTCTTCAGGAACGTAGTTGACTTACCTGTCGTCTGCATCAGTTGAAGTTTTCATAACTTTCACACGATATCTGAAAACAAAATTGACATTCTATATTTCAGGAAATTTAAATAAGCTGAAAGTAGTTATTTTTTGTATAATTCAATACATTTTAATCATTTAATTTTCAATTATGAAGCAAGTTATAGTTGGCCTGGATGAAGCGCATTGAAAGTATTTACAGTATGTTGGAGGAAAACTGGAGTATCTGAAGAAAACAACCTGGTCGGCAGGTTACTAATTATCAATTCATGATATATCAGCTATTCAAACTCAACAGAATCGCCCTGAATAGTAGACAAGTACCTACCTCAGCAGTAACACACAAACTCCCACTAAAGTGTAGGCTAGGAGGGTTCCTATAGACATCATGTCCACCAGCTCCGACAGGTCAAACATCATGGCCATCACACCTAAACCATTTTCATGTCAGTGAATTACAATTTTGAAGACCTTTCCTCATTAATTTTCTTCCATGAATTTTTTTCTTTCGTTTTAGCTTTAGCCCTTATCTATATTAGGCTTATGATATCAAAGTTTTACTTTCTTCACAATCAATGTACGTATTAAACGTGTCGCAACATTTCAAAACTGAATGGTCCCTTTGTCAAGGTATGACTGGGTGAGCGATTTATATTTTTTACCTGTACAACGATGTGACGAAATTGTATATATACTATATCACTCGACCCGGGACGTTTCGCCTATCTATCAAGGGAGCGTATATATACACACTGCATCAGATAGGTTACAGGTAGGGTGTGAATCTAGCTCCTCCCCTGTTATGTCAGTATCGGGTAATACAGATGACTCAGCTGGTGTCCCCCCTCGTCTCTGTTCATGTTCTGAATTTTTCTGATTTTTATTGCTTTCTTTGATTTGTCTCGTTTTTGTGTGTTATTCCCTTTCAACGATCTTGGCATTGTCCCGGTCGACGTTGTGACTTTGGGTGTTAGCGTGATCTGTTAATGCCGTTTCTTGTACTGGGTCGCAGATGTCAGTCTTGAAACGTTGCAACACATTTAATACGTACATCATTTTTGTAGAAAGTAAAAATTTGATATCACATATTTCCAAACTGAAGAATCTTTTTGAAGACATAAGGCTTATGTATTATTCTGGTTTTGTTTTTTCTAAAACGTTTGCAAATTCAACAGTTTGCAATCAGAGGTGCTGGAATTTTAACTTTACTAAACATGCCTGTCTGGAGGTGTAGTTTAATATTTCTCGAGTTTAGTTTTAAAATTGTCATACAAATATGCTGAAAAATATTTTGTAATCTGAATACGAAGTAGTAAAATAGAAAAAGAAAATGTGAAAAATCATTTTAGTCTTTTTGATTTTCCATCTTTACGTCTTATCTTGCTGTAATCGTGTGATCTTTGTATAGCTTATATTTCCAACATACCTGCAAACACTCCAGATATCGCAGTGGCCATCAATGGTGTTTTGAAGCGGTCACTAATGTTTGCTAGAGACCGGAACAAAATGCCATCACTGGCCATGGCATAGATAACTCTGGGCAGCGGAAACATGGCTCCGAGTAAACTGTGGATAGAACATTATACTTTGTGTGTATGTTACCTCATATTTCTTCATTTAGCTTTCATCAGTTTTTTCTCTTTTCAGGAAGACAGTACAGAAAAAAGAAGCAGGCCAATAAGAGAAATGAGAAAGACTTTTCAGAGCAAAAACAATTGTCTTTAATTGAGTCAAACATAATGTATATCCTGGAGCAGGGGCTAAGGGGAGATAATCTCACACATATATATATTACATGTTGCATAATATTGTTTTAAACAAGATCAAAAACTTTAATTTCAGAAAGAATTGAAGCCTTGTTTCCATAGTTTGGTCAGTAAAATACGAACACTGGAGCAGTTTGGTCAGTACAAATACGAACACTGGAGCAGTTTGGTCAGTACAAATACGAACACTGGAGCAGTTTGGTCAGTACAAATACGAACACTGGAGCAGTTTGGTCAGTACAAATACGAACACTGGAGCAGTTTGGTCAGTACAAATACGAACACTGGAGCAGTTTGGTCAGTACAAATACGAACACTGGAGCAGTTTGGTCAGTACAAATACGAACACTGGAGCAGTTTGGTCAGTACAAATACGAACACTGGAGCAGTTTGGTCAGTACAAATACGAACACTGGAGCAGTTTGGTCAGTACAAATACGAACACTGGAGCAGTTTGGTCAGTACAAATACGAACACTGGAGCAGTTTGGTCAGTACAAATACGAACATTGGAGCAGCTTGGTCAGTACAAATACGAACACTGGAGCAGTTTGGTCAGTACAAATACGAACACTCAGGAGCAGAGCATCTGGCTCTGTAATCCACTATTGCTAGAAACCTGATGCAGGTCATCTATTTCAGTATTGATCCAAATGATCATAATTTAATTAATCTAAATTAGAAAACTATAAATGTTGAGCAAAGGAAATTAAAAATCAATTTGAAAAATGTAGCCAGGCATTCCATATCTTTAAACAAAATAAAGAAATAAATATTTCAGATATCCTTCCTTAAAGAGACTGAGCTCCATTAAGGTCTATGTCACGTGCTGAAGTAATTTTTATAACTGACATAAATTTGGAAAGAAAAACAAGAAACATATAAAGAAATTATGTTGTTGTGGCCTTAAAGATGGTAATTAACATACACACCTAAGACTGCCATACATGTAAGTCAGTTCAGACGATAACATACCACAAAACTTTTGTTGGTTTTGTCTTTAACTGGCAAAGTATATGTTATACAACTAGAACCTGGACTACAATTCAGTAGCTAAAGGTACACACATATCATAAGTCAGTGCATTATGCATATTAAATTGTACATTTTTCAGACCTCACATCAACCTTTATAAGTACATCTTTCAGACCTAACATCAACCTTTATAAGTACATCTTTCAGACCTAACATCAACCTTTATAAGTACATCTTTCAGACCTAACATCAACCTTTATAAGTACATCTTTCAGACCTAACATCAACCTTTATAAGTACATCTTTCAGACCTAACATCAACCTTTATAAGTACATCTTTCAGACCTAACATCAACCTTTATAAGTACATCTTTCAGACCTAACATCAACCTTTATAAGTACATCTTTCAGACCTAACATCAACCATTATAAGTACATCTTTAAGACCTAACATCAACCTTTATAAGTACATCTTTCAGACCTAACATCAACCTTTATAAGTACATCTTTCAGACCTAACATCAACCTTTATAAGTACATCTTTCAGACCTAACATCAACCTTTATAAGTACATCTTTCAGACCTAACATCAACCTTTATAAGTACATCTTTCAGACCTCACTTTAACTTTTAACACCAAACAAAATCTAAAATTAAGCCAGCTGTATTCTTGCCCGTTGAACAAGCGTTAAGATGATGTAGTTGTCCCAGATTACATACATACCTAGTAGAGAGACCACAAATTGCCCCGACCGCTATGATGTATCTAGCCACGCCCCAACCAACGCGGTCAAACACATCTGGGAGAGGCGCATCCTCATCCAGTAGGTAATACGGACACATCAGAGTCATAACAGCCGATATTCCAAAGTAGGCAAAAAAGATGGCTATCAGGGACACGACAATACTAATAGGGATAGCTTTCTGCGGGTTCTTTACCTCCTCCCCTGTAAAACAAATAAATTACTGGGGTGAAAACCTTATAGAGATATACCGATAAACAAATTAACTGGAGAGCAGTAAACAGACAGACAGACAGACATACGTCACAGTGATGCATAGATATGTATGTCTATGTATGCATCAACGAAATGCGACAAATCAATGGTTTAATGAATAAATAAATGAAAATAATTATAAATTCATTATAACTTTCTGAATCAATGGAAAGCCATGAATATTCATGACTGAAAATCCAGAGGATGTCTAAAAGACATTCACATTTACTTGGTACTTTATATTAGTACAAATTGATTTTATCGCAATCCTGTCATGAAATGAAAGGACTTAGACATGATGCTTCAGCATAAAGTTTTTCTATTTGCAATATAAGTTACAGTGATCAATCTATAATTTATTTTCATGGGTCCAGTTAAATGAATGCAAGAGTACATGACTATACACAGTAACTTAACATTACCTGTTGTAGCTATACAGTCGAACCCAACAAAAGCATAAAAACAGGTGGCTGCCCCAGACATCATCCCCGAAAAACCGAACGGCATAAATCCTCCACTTCCAGACACTGTAGCATTTCCAGGAATCTAGAAATATACAAGTGAACAGTATTTAACAAGCAAGGCAAATAACTGCAGCATCATAACAGGTACAGTACTGGGCCACCATTACAGGCCTGGGCCACTGTTACAGGCCTGGGCCAATGTTACAGCCCTTGGCTGCTTTTATAGGCCTGGGCCACCATTACAGGCCTGTGCAGTAGCTGTTATATACCCGGGCCACTGTTACAGGCCTGGGCCAATGTTACAGCCCTTGGCTGCTTTTATAGGCCTGGGCCACCATTACAGGCCTGTGCAGCTGTTATATGCCCGGGCCACCGTTACAGGCCTGGGCCACTGTTACAGCCCTTGGCCGCTTTTATAGGCCTGGGCCACCATTACAGACCCGGGCCACCATTACAGACCAACATGGCCACCGTTACAGGCCTAGCTCCACAGTTACAGCCTTGGTCTGCTGTTACAGACCAGGGCAACTCTGACAGAGTTAAAATTGATCTATTCAGTATCAACAGCAGGGTATCTATGTATAATACATTGATCTATATCATCTAAGTTATTTCTTGTTGTTTATGTTTTTGTTTTGTAAATAAATGTGAGTCAGCATTCTGTACATACCTCTGAGGGCTTAAGCTGCCAGTTGTGTACATCGACCTTGAACATCCCACAAATGATCACGTAGGTCACCACCAGCAAATTCACGCCCGTGAAAATGTTATTAAAAGTTGATGACTCCTTCACGCCTACGGCTAAAACCACTGAAAACAGGCAACATGTTCATCAATGCAAACCTCTGGAATGATAGATGATATGCTTAAGGCCTATCAAAAAGACAAAAAGACAAAAATCATACCGGGTCAAACTGTAAAACAGTTTCACAATCTTTATGTCTGGTTTTATTTACTACAGGTGTTGCAGGGTTCGATTGTACATAGGATTGTACATAGGATTATGCATTTGTTACACAGGAAAATATGATATAAAGTGAAACATAACAGTAACATTAATGTCCATGCAGTTTAAGCTAAAGGGTATACACATGTATGTACATGATTGTAAGTTTATAAAGATCTGTACTGACTTCAGTATATATACCAGGAAATTATCTTTGCAGTTTAACTTTAACCTTTACTGCACTCCACAATGAGAGTTAATTCAATCTAGGGAACATTTGTACACATCATACCCTAGCTATATAGTAAAAATTAAATGTCAAGGGCCAAATATACACTGGGTGCATTATTGCCAAAGACCTGTATAACGAATTTGTCATACTGCAAAGCCATTTATAGGTTGGGACTCGTGTTTGCCAGAAAACAGATACTTTGTAGGGCGGTAGTACAGGAAAACAGAAAAAACATTTTTTTGTATAATTCCAACAATTTAATAAATTTTTAAATTATAATAAGTCAACATTATATTGTTTTGAAACAACTTTAAATACATCTCTTTGTGTTTGTAGGTATAAGTTAGTGTAGCCCGTTTTGTCTCAATTTGGCTTGCAAACCGTTTCGCCATATTGTTGATTGTTAACATTAACAGACGAACGTTCTCCGGTGTGTTCGATTCGAATCTTCGAGTTATCTCCCTTACAACAGGTGCTTGTGCTCTTATGTACCCTGGCAAGGATACTAACATAGCTTCAGGTACCTTGGCAATTCGACCAATCACTGTGCGACATTTTTCTTTGCAGTATGACAAAATGATTTAGCCGGTGAAGGGTGAATATTTAACACAAGGTTCCTGGTATACATGTACAGTAGATACTCCACAGTCACATATCCTAATGGTCATAATATTATAACATTATACAGGTCGGTGAGGTCAATTCTTCATCACATGTTTGATTAAAGGTGTGAAAATAAAGTTCCTTATACTCATTTCAATAATATTCGCCATTACTTTGATGGATATGAGTCTAACGTCATGCTACCACAATCGGTACAATTTTGACAGTTTTTCAGTGATATTTAAAAATTCAGAACTTGTATTGGGAACGTTTCTTGATTCTTGACATTATTTTCTGAGAAAGTTTTGATTCTAAGTGATTTGTTTCGGAAAATACAAAAATGTAGAACGTTAAACCTGCAGTGAGCTTTTGTCTGTTTTTCGACCATGATTTAAGTACACAAATTGGTACACCATATCACAGGCTATGAAACTCGTTTTATTTCTATTAGTTGATGTGCCGATTGCACCAAATTATATTGCTTTTATAAATATCATACTGAACTACAATTGCATATATGCACTTTCATATTATCTGGTTATAAAAAAAATATAAATCAAAATTTAGACATGCTTATAATTAACCCCTTCAAACTCCTCCAATATTTCGTTGACTTGCGTCGTTTTTACTGGTTTTCTGATATTTTTACTTTGAGGACATTGTGTACTCTTAAAAGGTTCCAGAAAACAAAACTATTTAGTGGAAATGCTGATAAATATCTCTTTTGTTATACAGTGTCAGAGGAAAATGCTCAAATTTAATTTAAAAGTATTTAGAAAAACAAGTGGCCCATGGGCCTTAACGGTCACCTGAGTCCCGGTACATTTATACAGAGAGCTGATTTTTGTTTTTAAAACATGAACAGAAATATTATTCAAAGTGACAAAAAACAATAAAACACGAAATTGTACCTTATTCAATATCTAGGATAAAGATTTAAGACTGAAAAGTATTTGAAACTAGCACCTCTGATTTTAAACAAGGGGTCATAAAATTCACAATTTTGGTAGAGCATCTTAAAACCCTTCCAACTATGAAGGGTATTTGATTCCACCATATCTGGGTCTTGAGAAGAAGGTTTTGAAATTTCAGTCAATTCGACCTTTTTTGGCCCCGCCCATCAGCCCCTAGGGGTTTAGTCAGGGCTGATATGTACATACCATCAAACTGCTATCCAATACTGGTAATGCTAACCCAAATTGAATTACTTCAAATGTAAATTAAACAAATGTTGGTCAACTAGAACACTGACAGGTCAGTAAGGGCCCCGTCTTGTGGCAATATATCCCCCATAATCATCAAGAAGCAATCTGCCCATATACATGTAGCTGAGCTTGACGTTTGACATTTGGACTTCAAAAAGAATCACAAGGAAGCAAAATATACATTTTACATGTACTATGATGTGAGTCTTGTTTCCTTCCACCTCCATATTTGCTGGGCTAACAGAAATGTAAATACCGGTGCAATACTCATTTGTTAGCTTTGATTTGTTTTATTTCACCTTATTTACCTCCTCCATCAAGAGCCAGGGTCAAAGTCAGAGATCCACATTGTCTGTGACCTTTGGACCCAAAAGACCTTGACCATTAACCCAGTGACCCTGATCTTTGGTCAGTTAACTTATTCTTTAATTCCGACCAACTTTGCTTCTTAATATCATAACAAAATGTTCATCAGTGAAAAATACAAAACTTGACCTTCACCTTTGACCCAGTGAACTTGACCTTTGGTCGATTGACTCCTTGTTTAATTTTGAGCAACATTGCTTCAAAGTGTCATAGTGAAATGTTCACCAGTGAAAATATACATAATTTAACCCTGACCCCTGTCACGATCACCTTGACCTTTGGTCAGTTGACTCATTGTTTAATTCTGATCAACTTTGCTTCATAATGTCATAACAAAATGTTCATCAGTGAAAAGATGTAAAATTTGACCTTGACCTTTGAACCTAATGACCTTGACTTTTGTCCTTGACTTTTTACCTCAATGTGTATTTTTGTAACCTGAACATCTTGACCAAGTTTCATGTACATCGGTCAATAAATACCAAAGTTATCAGCCAGGAACAAAATTTGTGGACGGACAGACAGACAGACAGACAGACAAACAGACAGACAGATTACTATTACTATAGGGCACCCGTATCTCTGATACGGGGCCCTAAAAATGTGATTTCCCTATATAAACTATAGTAAAGTTTACTCCCTCCCCAGTGGGAAACGTGAAACCCCAGGGTCATGAAATTCACAATTTTGGTTTAGCACCATAAGACCCTTCCATCTATGAAGAGTATTTGATTCTAACATATCTGGATCTTGAGAAGACCTTTGGCAATGGAAGGTTTCTGCAAAGTTTCATTGACATTGCATTGGTTCAGGGGTTTTGGAGAAAAAGTCAAAAAAGTAAATTGTTTACGGACGCAAAACGCATGACGGATAACGGACGAATCAACATGTGATATTAATTGTAATCTGAGGTATAAGTTATTACACAGTTTTAGTTCATGTCAAAAGAGACTTTAAAAGGAAATGAAAGAAAGAGAATACTTATTATTTCAATTTTATTGTTTATTTATCTCCTTATAATAAGATTGGTTCTATTACTCACCAGCTAACAGTAAAGTGATTCCTAGAGCGAAGAAGTCTGGATAGGAGGAAAAGCCGGGAATATTCATCGGCATGTGTTCCTTGAAAAACGTCTGGATGACTTTGTTGATGAGTGAGTCGAAGTAGGAGCTCCAGGCCCTTGCTACACTGGCTGTACCTGTATTGTAATATAATGCTTTCAGCCACAATCACACCGGAATACCCTCTAACACGATCACACCAGAATACCCTCCAACACAATCATACCAGAATACCCTCTAACACAATCACACCAGAATACCCTCTAACACAATCACACCAGAATACCCTCCAATACAAACACACCAGAATACTCTTTGCTGCACTACATACAGCAGCAATAACAATAGTGAAGGGTGTAAACCTTCCTGTGATATCACCCACACACTGCTGCAATATCAAACTGGTTACTTGAGGTGAGGTAAATGTTTTGATTTCCAGATTAAGAAAATATCTTAGTTTTGAGTTTTTTATACTGACCTATGACATACTCCAAAATGAGGTTCCAGCCAATGACGAATGCCAGGAACTCTCCCACAGTCACATAGCTGTACACATACGCCGAACCGGTCTTTGGTACACGTGCACCAAACTCTGCATAGCACAAACCTGGAAGATAAATTAAACAGCAATATATAAATATTAATCAAATCTTACTCAAAAAAGTTCTGTTTTACAAAAAGTTGTGAAAATCTTTGCTTGCATGGTCTACTTTTGATGATCCCTGATGCTTCTTTGTCATTTTCTGTAAACAAATCTATATTTGTAATAGAAAAGTGTCTAGGGTTTTCAAAACAAACATTTAAATGTATGCAAACTGCAAACATTTCTGATCTCAAAATTGTATGCCAAGCATTTTTTCCAACTCTAAAACTTTGCTAAACTTTAACAGAGATTCAGAGGATGTAAAAATATTTCATTGAAAAAGATAGAAAATAAAATGATATTGGATTTAATGGCTAAGTTTAACAATGTGATAGTTAGATTGTTAAAATGTTACATTGTTCAATTCCTATTTAACCTGTTTTATCATATTACATGTTAGATTATCATATTACATGTTAGCTTATCTTACTACATGTTAGAACATTATATTACCTGTTAGACTAAATTGCATTTCAGATTTGTATAATTACCTGTTAGAATGTTATATTACCTGTTTTGTTAATCATATATATATCCTATTAAGATGTTACATTACCTGTTAGAATGTTGTATTACCTGTTAGACAATCATATTACCTGTTAAGATGTTACATTACCTACTAGAATGTTGTATTATCTGTTAGATAATTATATTACCTGTTGATTATTATATTACCTGTTAGGACGTTATATTACCTGTTAGATTAGTACATTATCTGTTAGATAATCATATTACCTGTTAAGATGTTACATTACCTACTAGAATGTTGTATTACCTGTTAGATAATCATATTACCTGTTAGGATGTTATATTACCTGTTAGATAATCATATTACCTGTTAGAACATTATATTACCTGTTAGATAATCATATTACCTGTTAAGACGTTATGTTACCTGTAAGCTTATTATATTACCTGGAGGAATGTTATGTCACCTGTTAGATAATAATAACACATCTCAGGTTGTTATATTACCTGTTAGATTATCATACTAGATGTTTTATTGTTATATTACCTGCCAGAACTGATGCCAGGGCTGCAATTAGAAAGGAAATGGTGACAGCTGGTCCTGCCTTCTCCTTAGCAACCTGGCCGGCAACCACGTAGATACCAGCTCCCAGAGTACTGCCAATACCTGTCCATTGATAAATAATTCAAAGTCTAAATGAAAAACAACAAAACAAAACAGTTTAAGTAAATGAAAATCTCTGAACACACCTTAAAAAATGATTCTGAATCTTAACTGGATTATCGTTACAAGTAAAATTTCTCCACTTGATTCCTGCATACGCTTGTTAACATCACCTTTAGACTAGCACAGTGTCCGTTACTAGTAAATCTGTCAAGTCGAGCGTGGTAAGACATCGAGCTAGCTTAATTAGTGTTATATAAATACCTAAAGCGGTCAAATCCAGTGTGGTGAGACATCAGGCTAGCTTGGTGTTATATAAATATACCTAAAGCGGTCAAGTCCAGTGTGGTGAGACATCAGGCTAGCTTGGTTATATAAATACCTAAAGTGGTCAAGGCCAGTGTGTTGAGACATCAGGCTAGCTTGGTGTTATATAAATACCTAAAGCAGTCAAATCCAGTGTTGTGAGACATCAGGCTAGCTTGGTGTTATATAAATACCTAAAGCGTTCAAGTCCAGCTTGGTGAGACATCACGCTAGCTTGGTGTTATATAAATACCTAAAGCAGTCAAGTCCAGTGTTGTGAGACATTAGGCTAGCTTGGTGTTATATAAATACCTAAAGCGGTCAAGTCGAACGTGGTGAGACAAAAGGCTACCTTGGTGTTATATAAATACCTAAAGCGGTCAAGTCCAGCGTGGTGAGACATTATAAATACCTAAAGCGGTCAAGTCGAACGTGGTGAGACATTAGGCTAGCTTGGTGTTATATAAATACCTAAAGCAGTCAAGTCAAACGTGGTGAGACATCAGGCTAGCTTGGTGTTATATAAATACCTAAAGCAGTCAAGTCCGGTGTGGTGAGACATCAGGCTAGCTTGGTGTTATATAAATACCTAAAGCGGTCAAGTCCAGTGTGGTGAGACATCAGGCTAGCTTGGTGTTATATAAATACCTAAAGCGGTCAAGTCCAGTGTGGTGAGACATCAGGCTAGCTTGGTGTTATATAAATACCTAAAGCGGTCAAGTCCAGTGTGGTGAGACATCAGGCTAGCTTGGTGTTATATAAATACCTAAAGCGGTCAAGTCCAGTGTGGTGAGACATCAGGCTAGCTTGGTGTTATATAAATACCTAAAGCGGTCAAGTCCAGTGTGGTGAGACATCAGGCTAGCTTGGTGTTATATAAATACCTAAAGCGGTCAAGTCCAGTGTGGTGAGACATCAGGCTAGCTTGGTGTTATATAAATACCTAAAGCGGTCAAGTCCAGTGTGGTGAGACATCAGGCTAGCTTGGTGTTATATAAATACCTAAAGCGGTCAAGTCCAGTGTGGTGAGACATCAGGCTAGCTTGGTGTTATATAAATACCTAAAGCGGTCAAGTCCAGTGTGGTGAGACATCAGGCTAGCTTGGTGTTATATAAATACCTAAAGCGGTCAAGTCCAGTGTGGTGAGACATCAGGCTAGCTTGGTGTTATATAAATACCTAAAGCGGTCAAGTCCAGTGTGGTGAGACATCAGGCTAGCTTGGTGTTATATAAATACCTAAAGCGGTCAAGTCCAGTGTGGTGAGACATCAGGCTAGCTTGGTGTTATATAAATACCTAAAGCGGTCAAGTCCAGTGTGGTGAGACATCAGGCTAGCTTGGTGTTATATAAATACCTAAAGCGGTCAAGTCCAGTGTGGTGAGACATCAGGCTAGCTTGGTGTTATATAAATACCTAAAGCGGTCAAGTCCAGTGTGGTGAGACATCAGGCTAGCTTGGTGTTATATAAATACCTAAAGCGGTCAAGTCCAGTGTGGTGAGACATCAGGCTAGCTTGGTGTTATATAAATACCTAAAGCGGTCAAGTCCAGTGTGGTGAGACATCAGGCTAGCTTGGTGTTATATAAATACCTAAAGCGGTCAAGTCCAGTGTGGTGAGACATCAGGCTAGCTTGGTGTTATATAAATACCTAAAGCGGTCAAGTCCAGTGTGGTGAGACATCAGGCTAGCTTGGTGTTATATAAATACCTAAAGCGGTCAAGTCCAGTGTGGTGAGACATCAGGCTAGCTTGGTGTTATATAAATACCTAAAGCGGTCAAGTCCAGTGTGGTGAGACATCAGGCTAGCTTGGTGTTATATAAATACCTAAAGCGGTCAAGGCCAGTGTTGTGAGACATCAGGCTAGCTTGGTGTTATATAAATACCTACAGCGGTCAAGTCCAGTGTGTTGAGACATCAGGCTAGCTTGGTGTTATATAAATACCTAAAGCGGTCAAGTCGAACGTGGTGAGACATAAGGCTACCTTGGTGTTATATAAATACCTAAAGCGGTCAAGTCGAACGTGGTGAGACATCGGGCTAGCTTGGTGTTATATAAATACCTAAAGCGGTCAAGTCGAACGTGGTGAGACATCGGGCTAGCTTGGTGTTTGTTACAGATGACAAATCCACAAATTTCCTTCTCAAAAGCTTTTGTCTGAAACTGCTCATCCTGTCTTTGGTTTAAAGCTCTTCTGTAAAACCTGAAAAGTTTGTTGACACCGTTTTATAGGTCAAAGTACTTAAATACTCAGGATATAAAAACATAAACGTTTTTTTATGATTATTCATGGAATATCAAATGCTATAACAAAAATCTGTATGTGATAGACTCGGGTGAACAATATGAAGAATGTTCAACAGTTTAGTCAAGTTAAGAGAAAAATGAAATATTTCAAATAATTATATCAATATTGAATACTAATGCTTAATATCAATATTGAATACTAATGTTTAATATCAATATTGAATACTAATGTTTAATATCAATATTGCATATTAATGTTTAATATCAATATTGAATACTTATGTTTAATATCAATATTGAATACTAATGCTTAATCTCAATATTGAATACTAATGTTTTATATCAATATGGAATACTAATGCTTAATAACAATATTGAATACTAAAGTTTAATATCAATATTGAATACTAATGTTTAATATCAATATTGCATATTAATGTTTAATATCAATATTGAATATCAATGTTTAATATCAATATTGAATACTTATGTTTAATATCAATATTGAATACTAATGCTTAATCTCAATATTGAATACTAATGTTTTATATCAATATTGAATACTAATGCTTAATATCAATATTGAATATTAATGTTTAATATCAATACTGAATACCAATGTTTAATATCAGTATTGAATACTAATGTTTAATATCAATATTGAATACTGATGTTTAATATCAATACTGAATATTAATGTTTAATATCAATACTGAATACTAATGTTTAATATCAGTATTGAATACTAATGTTTAATATCAATACTGAATATTAATGTTTAATATCAATACTGAATACTAATGTTTAATATCAATACTGAATACTAATGTTTAATATCAATACTGATTTAGTCTTATGTTTAATATCAATATTGAATACTAATGTTTAATATCAATACTGATTTAGTCTTATGTTTAATATCAATACTGATTTATACTTATGTTTTATATCAATACTGAAAACTAATGTTTAATATCAATACTGAATACTTATGTTTAATATCATGTGTATCATTAAAATACCATAAACATTTTCATATATTACAGTAAATCAAGCAATGTTTGAAACTTCAAATAAAATCAAATTCAAATTCACATTAACTTACCTCTTTAGTAAATTAAACTTATGATGTCTGAATCAAATAAATACAAATTTCTATCTGATGTAAACACTTCAGTTTCTTCAACAATGTGTCAGTTTTGTCCTCCCGGGTCGCTCTCGTTAGTTCCTGTCCCCCCGGGACGTTCTCGTTAGTTTGATCCTGTCCTATCGGGCCAATCTCATCAGTTCCTGTTCTACTGGGCCAATCTTGTAAGTTCCTGTCCTCTCGTGATGATCTCGTAATTTTGTCAAGTGATGCACCACTATAAAGTGATGCAATCAAGTTGCTGACCTCCTGGGTCGATCTTGTTAGTTCCTGTCCTTCTGGGCCAATCTCGTTAGTTCTTGTCCTCTCGGGGCCGATCTCATCAGAGGTCCTGGTAATGTGACAGATGGGAAACAGTAAATTAGTTCTTAAAGGGAGATAATTTTGTCAAGTGATGCACCACTATAAAATGATGCAATCAAGTTGCTGACCTCCTGGGTCGATCTCGTTAGTTCCTGTCCTTCTGGGCCAATCTCGTTAGTTCTTGTCCTCTCGGGGCCGATCTCATCAGAGGTCCTGGTAATGTGACAGATGGGAAACAGTAAATTAGTTATTAAAGGGAGATAGTTTTGTCAAGTGATGCACCACTATAAAGTGATACAATCAAAATGCTGGGACCAATCTCGTTAGTTCCTGTCCTCTCGGGGCCGATCTCATCAGAGGTCCTGGTAATGTGACAGATGGGAAACAGTAAATTAGTTCTTAAAGGGAGATAATTTTGTCAAGTGATGCACCACTATAAAGTGATGCAATCAAAATAGGTCAAATGGGGTCAAATCAAGAGAAGACTGTGATATGTACACAACACTGTTATATTACTATACAGAGTATAAGCCACAAGAAGATTATGTCAAATTAAATTAAATAACTGTTAGATTAAAAGATTAAGTTCATGATTTCTACTCTACTTAAAATCTTTATAAAATATTCCCCATTCAAGTAAGTGGTAAAATAAAGCAACATTTGAACTTTTCTACTTTTCCCACTTTTTTCCCCAACAATCAGTAGTTGATCAAGATTGGTTAACTTATTACTGATCAGGCATACAGTGACAGTAGTGAGTTCAGGACAGGACAATCTATAAGGATAGAACCGATAGTTTTTTTCACTCTACTTACTGAAAGCTATAGGGACCTGATAGTTTGGTCAGATTTCCACTTTAATAACTGAACGCAAGGAAACAGATATAGTTTTATGATATTTCAATGCCAAAAGTATAGGAGTACTCAACATATTGTTGTCCTTTTGAGTTTCTGGAAAATGTAAACATAGAAATAAATATCACAGACATACAGTAGTTCATATTCCTTAAAAAAGCATGATCTGAAAGTGTGACAATATCATGTAAACAAAATGGCATACCCAGGTATTGTCTAGCCATCAAGTACACTAATGTACCCTCAGTCACCTGACTGTTATCACCAATACAGACTGTGACTGATAGGGACCGGTGATGGTCATGCAGGGCGCAGGTTTCTAATCTTACAGTATATAATGACCTAACTGTGTACTGATACAGAAGGCTGACTTCTATCACAGTTCGTCCAACACCTACGTTTATGTATAGGAACTCACCAGGTGTTATATTGATAATAGATCAAATATGTGCAGTGACGTTACTGATAATTAAATTTCAACTGTGATTTGACATGTCTTGGTGGATTTCTGCAAGAAATTATCAAAATAAATTATATCTCAGCACTTTAAAAATGAATTTTAAGTAAAATACAACATTAATGTATAAATCTACAAGAAACCAAAATTGAAGATCCTATATATCTCGCCATATAAAAAGGTATCAGATTCCGTTAAGGAAAGTGTTGTCTACTGAAGCTTACTCTTGTACAAACTAAACTATAGAATAAAGTCATGCCACATTCCTTCAATTGACTGAAAGTAAGAAAACATTTCTTTCTGTTAAAAAGAACAAATATTACGAAATTTACTCCTTGAAGTGTACATATATTGATTTGGGACAGTATTAATGACACGTACAGAAACACATGAAACATAGGAAAACTTTTGTTTGACCAAAAACTTTTGTTTGACCCTTACACATACGTGGCCTGTCTGGGCCTGGAACACACAACCTACCGCACCAATTCAATTGTCTAGCCTACAAATATCCCCAGCTCCTACCACTACTCCACCTCACCTTCAAAAAGAAGGTTTCGATGTTTCATATTGGTGAGCCGCTCTCTATTCTCAATATGGTCATTGTGACTAAATCGTCAAATGATGATACGAGCTAGTACCTAGATTACAACGAATAGATATTGTAACGTGAGGGCGGTCATGCAATCACCTAACAACTGACCATGAACGCTCAATGTTTCTGAACTAATGAGCGGGTCCCTGGATATACATTGTATAACGCATCGCTGTAAAAGCTAGCTTGCTAGTAAGGCAGTATTTTCCCCCTTAGATTCCAATTAGCTGTTAAACTATCCCCCCCCCCCCCCTTGTGTATCAATAAACCTTCCCTAACCACCAGGAACTGGCCTTACATAATAACACTGAGACACTATGTATACGCTGCCACCCAATGTAACATGCGGGCAGTCACCGATCCCACTTCACTGACCACGTTCGACGTTGCTGAACTAGTAAGCGGGTCTCTGGGTTAAACGCCATCACTGGAAAAGCTATAGCTTAATGCTAGTAATTTAAGGCATTTATTTTCCCCTAAGATTTCTTAGCTGTAACAATATATACAAATGTTACAAACATCACTGCCTATCTCACACGGAACAATTACCACAGGTAGTTCATATATATGTAATCTTCAGGCAAGGAATTTTTTCAGGAGACCTGCTCAAATGACTAACCATTAGTGCCTTTGACAAATTTTGTTCTTACCCTGATAAATACCAATCAATTCAGGCAAGCACTATCCTACATCTCAGCATAAAGCACTCATGTAACCTATAGCCTGGGAATAAACAGGCGCTACATGCAGCTATTTACAGGAGCAGCTGTTCCATCAATAAACAGGACAATTAATACATACATGTATATATAGGTATTTGTTGTGACATATGTTGAAACATTATTAACAACAGGGAAATAGGTACATTACTACTAGAACATGTTTGTAAGATATGCAAGAATGTCCCCTGTTTCTGCTTTGATGTAAAACGATTAAAATTTGATGTTGTGGGGACAAAATAATTCCTGTCAGATTTAGTAGTAATTAAACTCTTGTAACCTATACTACTCTAGAATATATCATGTTACTTTCTGTGTAAACTGTTTTATGTTTCAAACTAGCACCAGAATTGTAACACATGTAAACAACCAGTAGGCCTATAAGTACCTTTATACCTATACACTGGATATTTTTCCTGAAGACTGTATACATTTTTATTTGACTGTAATAGATAAATCCTATTACATGTATTATCTGTTAATTTAATCTTAATTTTTTTCTTATGTTTATGTATATAACATCTTGATAAGGTAATATAAGGTAATAAGTTCATAAATTAAAAACTTATTTTTTTAAATAAACTATATATAAACAGCTTTACGATTGAGGATGGGCTCACATTCCTGTAGTAATTTGACACCGAACTGATTATTATGTTGTCAGTTATTTTGTCTTTGTAATTCAATTTAAACTTTATTAAAAAACTATTGAGACAGCACATAAATACTAAGTACAAATATTAATACCCGGCCTCCTCTGAAGACGAAATATATATTAAAAGAAATCTCCTCGTCAGGGGGCTACGTTCTCGCAGCTAATATTTACTAATATTATAATATGACTGAACTATATATACACTTGCCTTTTAAACTTATACGGCAATTACATATGCACGGTGTATCATATAATAATCTTATGGTCACACACACACATGCTGATTGTTGATATATCACGTTTCAAACTAACCTAGAAACAGACGCATTCTATAAATAGTACACAACGTTGGTTTTCATAACTGTGCAACGGTATTCTGTAAATGTTAACGGTACTTATAAATCTTACCTATTACAGCATGTACGGGATAAAGACACTGTTTGTCGATGTAGTCTGGTGCGTGTTACATCCGGTTGTTTATCCACGTTGACAGGTCTACCATTTTGTACACTGTATAGTTTGCAATGTACAACTCATATGATCCGTATCATGTGATAACATGGCGGTCACGTGATACAGTCATAATTGCACTTGGCCATTCGAACCACTCGGTAGTGAAGCGGACGTAAAACCTATCAATCAATCATAGCAGTAGCGGAAAGATCTATATATTATATCCTGTGGAGTGCGTTAGCGCTTCTCAGAACATTGCTGCAATGTACGCGAAAAAAAATCACCCAATTCATATATTTACGGTACGATAAATTACAATAAAAAAAAGTTACAACACTTTTTGTAAATTTAATATTTTTAATATTTGTATCGGACAGAAAACCATGAAAGGAACAGCCAGAACTCCAGCCTACACACAATCTTCACATATTTGACTTCCTCCGATCAGCTGATTTTGTTGAAACGACACTTGATATTCCTTTCATTTTTGAAAGTTGATATTATTTGATGTTTTTTCGCATTAAACAACGCATGTTATATATATTTAAAAAAGTTAATGTTCGCACTATTTCAAATCATCGGTCACCATAGTAACCATCCAGGACGCCCGTCGTTAGTAGGTATAGAGCTCATTTGAGGTTAAATGTAGAGCCTTTGAATTAGTCCGAATTATTCTGACGTTTTATCGACTTTTTTCATATCGGTCTGTCGTTAATCGACGACAGACCGATATGAAAAAAGTTGATAAAACGTCAGAATAATTCGGACTATACCTTTGAATATGCTGTTTGCAAAATAAAACCCTGCATATGTTAATGATGATTATAAGTTGATGGATGAAGTGCCCTAGCTGTGTCATTACAAAGTGCTCTGGGTTTAATGTGGAAGTCAATGTGTAAGTTAATAACGTCTGCAGATTTTAGACAAAAACATAACACGCCAAACTACAGTTACACCATCCTGAATAATATACATTTAACAAATGAAGGGGTCACAAAACTACTGAAAAATCTTAACCCAACAAAAGCAGCAGGCCCACACAATATAAAACAGAAATTCTTGAAGGAAATGGCTGTTGAAGTATCACCAATCTTGATCAGCTTACTTTCAATCATTCTATCGAATCTGGTACTGTGCCCAATGATTGGAAAATCACACATGTTTCCCATATGTCAGACAGTTGGTCTGTGTAGTGATGTACCTATATACCATCTGGTCAGACAGATGTTCTGTGTAGTGATTTCCCCGTATACCATCTAGTCAGACAGTTGATCTGTATACTGATGTACCTGTATATCATCTGGTCAGACATTTGGTCTGTGCAGTGATGTACCTGTATACCATCTTGTCAGACATTTGGTCTGTGTAGTGATGTACCAGTAGACAATCTGGTCAGACAGTTGTTCTGTGTAGTGATGTACCTGTATACCATCTGGTCAGACAGTTTGTCTGTGTACTGATGTATCTGTATACCATCTGGCCAGACAGTTGGTCTGTGTAGTGATGTACCTGTATACCATCTGGCCAGACAGTTGCTCTGTGTAGTGATGTACCTGTATATACATCTAGTCAGACAGGTGGTTTGTGTACTGATGTACCTGTATACCATCTAGTCAGACAGTTGGTCTGTGTACTAATGTACATTTATACCATCTGGTCAGACAGTTGTTCTGTATAGTGATGTCCCCGTATACCATCTGGTCAGACAGTTGTTCTGTTTACTGATGTAGCTGTATCTATCTGGTCAGACAGTTGTTCTGTTTACTGATGTAGCTGTATCTATCTGGTTAGACAGTTGGTTTGTATACTGATGTGCCTGTATACCATCTGGCCAGACAGTTGGACTGTGTAGTGATGAACCTGAATACCATCTGGCCAGCCAGTAGGTCTGTGTAGGGATGTACCTGTATACCATCTGGACAGACAGTTGGTCTGTGTAGTCCCCGTATACCATCTGGTCAGACAGTTGTTCTGTGTACTGATGTAGCTGTATCTATCTGGTCAGACAGTTGGTTTGTATACTGATGTACCTGTATACCATCTGGCCAGACAGTTGGTCTGTGTAGTGATGTACCTGTATACCATCTGGTCAGACAGTTGGTCTGTGTACTGATGTCCCCGTATACCATCTGGACAGACAGTTGTTCTGTTTACTGATGTACCTGTGTACTATCTGGTCAGACAGTTGTTCTGTATAGTGATGTCCCCGTATACCATCTAGTCAGACAGTTGGTCTGTGTAGTGATGTACCCGTATACCATCTAGTCAGACATTTGTTCTGTGTACTGATGTCCCCGTATACCATCTGGTCAGACAGTTGTTCTGTGTACTGATGTACCTGTATCTATCTGGTCAGACAGTTAGTCTGTGTTCTGATGTCCCCGTATACCATCTGGTCAGACAGTTGGTCTGTGTGCTCATGAACCTGTATACCATGTGGTCAGACAGTTGGTCTGTGTACTAATGTACCTGTATGCCATCTGGTCAGACAGATGGTCTGTGTGCTCATGAACCTGTATACCATGTGGTCAGACAGTTGGTCTGTGTACTAATGTACCTGTAGACCATCTGGTCAGACAGATGGTCTGTGTGCTCATGAATCTGTATACCATCTGGTCAGACAGTTGGTCTGTGTACTGATGTACATGTATACCATCTGGTCAGACAGTTGGTCTGTGTACTGATGTACATGTATACCATCTGGTCAGACAGTTGGTCTGTGTGCTCATGAACCTGTATACCATGTGGTCAGACAGTTGGTCTGTGTACTAATGTACCTGTATGCCATCTGGTCAGACAGATGGTCTGTGTGCTCATGAACCTTTATACAATCTGGTCAGACAGTTGGTCTGTGTACTAATGTACCTGTATGCCATCTGGTCAGACAGATGGTCTGTGTGCTCATGAACCTTTATACAATCTGGTCAGACAGTTGGTCTGTGTACTAATGTACCTGTAGACCATCTGGTCAGACAGATGGTCTGTGTGCTCATGAATCTGTATACCATCTGGTCAGACAGTTGGTCTGTGTGCTCATGAACCTGTATACCATGTGGTCAGACAGTTGGTCTGTGTACTAATGTACCTGTAGACCATCTGGTCAGACAGATGGTCTGTGTGCTCATGAACCTTTATACAATCTGGTCAGACAGTTGGTCTGTGTACTAATGTACCTGTATACCATCTGGTCAGACAGATGGTCTGTGTGCTCATGAACCTGTATACCATCTGGTCAGACAGTTGGTCTGTGTACTAATGTACCTGTATACCATCTGGTCAGACAGTTGGTCTGTGTAGTGATGTACCTGTATCTATCTGGTCAGACAGTTGTTCTGTATAGTGATGTCCCCGGATACCATCTGATTAGACAGTTGGTCTGTATAGTGATGTCCCCGTATACCATCTGATTAGACAGTTGTTCTGTATAGTGATGTCCCCGGATACCATCTGGTCAGACAGTTGTTCTGTATACTGATGTACCCGTCGACCATCTGATCAGACAGTTGGTTTGTATAGTGATGTCCCCGTATACCATCTAGTCAGACAGTTGTTCTGTGTACTAATGTACCTGTATACCATCTAGTCAGACAGCTGTTCTGTATACTGATGTACCCGTCTACCATCTGATTAGACAGTTGTTCTGTATAGTGATGTCCCCGTATACCATCTGGTCAGACAGTTGGTCTGTGTAGCGATGTACCTGTATCTATCTGGTCAGACAGTTGTTCTGTATAGTGATGTCCCCGGATACCATCTGGTCAGACAGTTGTTCTGTATAGTGATGTCCCCGGATACCATCTGGTAAGACAGTTGTTCTGTATACTGATGTACCAGTTGATGTCCCCGTATACCATCTAGTCAGACAGTTGGTCTGTGTACTAATGTACATTTATACCATCTGGTCAGACAGTTGTTCTGTGTAGTGATGTATCTGTATACCATCTAGTCAGACAGTTGGTCTGTGTACTAATGTACATTTATACCATCTGGTCAGACAGTTGTTCTGTGTAGTGATGTATCTGTATACCATCTAGTCAGACAGTTGGTCTGTGTACTAATGTACATTTATACCATCTGGTCAGACAGTTGTTCTGTGTAGTGATGTATCTGTATACCATCTGGTCAGACAGTTGTTCTGTATACTGATGTACCAGTTGATGTCCCCGTATACCATCTAGTCAGACAGTTGGTCTGTGTACTAATGTACCCGTATACCATCTGGTCAGACAGTTGGTCTGTGTACTAATGTACCCGTATACCATCTGGTCAGACAGTTGGTCTGTGTAATGATGTACCTGTATCTATCTGGTCAGACAGTTAGTCTGTGTACGGATGTACCGGAATACCATCTAGTCAGACAGTTGGTTTGTGTACTAATGTATCTGTATACCATCTAGTCAGACAGTTGGTCTGTGTACTAATGTACCCGTATACCATCTGGTCAGACAGTTGGTCTGTGTAGCGATGTACCTGTATCTATCTGGTCAGACAGTTAGTCTGTGTACGGATGTACCGGAATACCATCTAGTCAGACAGTTGGTTTGTGTAGTATTGTCCCCGTATACCATCTGGTCAGACAGTTGGTTTGTGTACTGATGTACCTGTATACCGTCTGGTCAGACAGTTGTTCTGTGTAGATGTCCCCGTATACCATCTAGTCAGACAGTTGTTCTGTGTACTAATGTCCCCGTCTCCCATCTGGTCAGACAGTTGGTTTGTGTAGTGATGTACCTGTTTACCATCTAGTCAGACAGTTGGTTTGTGTACTGATGAACCTGGATACCACCTGGTCAGACAGATGTTCTGTATAGAGATGTACCCGTATACAATCTAGTAAGACAGTTGGTCTGTATAGTGATGTCCCCGTATACCATCTGATTAGACAGTTGTTCTGTATAGTGATGTCCCCGGATACCATCTGGTCAGACAGTTGTTCTGTATACTGATGTACCCGTCTACCATATGATTAGACAGTTGTTCTGTATAGTGATGTCCCCGGATACCATCTGGTCAGCCAGTTGTTCTGTATACTGATGTACCAGTCTACCATCTGATCAGACAGTTGGTTTGTATAGGGATGTCCCCGTAAACCATCTGGTCAGACAGTTGGTTTGTATAGTGATGTCCCTGTATACCATCTGGTCAGACAGTTGGTCTTTGTAGTGATGTACCTGTATCTATCTGGTCAGACAGTTGTTCTGTATAGTGATGTCCCCGGATACCTTCTGGTCAGACAGTTGTTCTGTATACTGATGTACCAGTCTACCATCTGATCAGACAGTTGGTTTGTATAGTGATGTCCCCGTATACCATCTAGTCAGACAGTTGTTCTGTGTACAAATGTACCTGTATACCATCTAGTCAGACAGCTGTTCGGTATACTGATGTACCCGTCTACCATCTGATTAGACAGTTGTTCTGTGTACTACCATCTGGTCAGACGGTTGGTCTGTGTACTAATGTCCCTGTATCCCATCTAGTCAGGCAGTTGGTTTGCGTCCTGATGTATCTGTTTACCATCTAGTCAGACCGTTGGTTTGTGTACTACTGTACCTGTATACCCTCTGGTCAGACAGTTGGTCTGATTAGTGATGTACCTGTATTCCAACTGGTCAGACAGTTGGGCTGTGTACTAATGTACTTGTATACCATCTGGCCAGTCAGTTGTTCTGTGTAATAATGAACCTGTATCCCATCTAGTCAGGCAGTTGGTTTGCGTCCTGATGTATCTGTTTACCATCTAGTTAGACAGTTGGTCTGTGTATTGATGTACCTGTATATCTAGTCAGACAGCTGTTAGGTATACTGATGTACCCGTCGACCATCTGATCAGACAGTTGGTTTGGATAGTGATGTCCCCGGATACCATCTGGTCCGACAGATGGTCTGTGTAGTGACGTCCCCGTATACCATCTGGTCAGGCAGTTGTTCTGTGTACAAATGTACCTGTATCCCATCTAGTCAGACAGTTGGGTTGTGTACTGATGTACCCGTCTACCATCTGATTAGACGGGTACATCAGTATACCTAACAGCTGTCTGACTAGATAGATACAGGGACATCACTATACAGAACAACTGTCTGACCAGCTGGTATACAGGTACACCAGTACACAGAAAACCTGTCTGACCAGATGGGATACAGGTACATTAGTACCCAGACCAACTGTCTGAATAGATGGTATACAGGGACATCAGTACACAGACTAACTGTCTGACCTGATAGATACAGGTACATTAGACTAGATGGTATACGGATACATCACTACACAGTCCAACTGTCTGACCAGTTGGAATACAGGTACATTAGGACACAAACCAACTGTATGACCAGATAGATACAGGCACATCAGTACACAAACGAACTGTCTGACTAGATTGTATACGGGTATGGTATACAGGTACATACCAGATGGTATACAGTTACATTAGTACACAACCCAACTGTCTGACTAGATTGTATACGGGTATGGTATACAGGTACCTTAGTACACAAACCATCTGTCTGACTAGATGCTATACAGGTACACCAGTACACAGAAAAACTGTCTGACGAGATGGTATACAGGTACCTTAGTACACAAACCATCTGTCTGACTAGATGCTATACAGGTACACCAGTACACAGACCAACCGTCTGACCAGATGGTTTACGGGGACATCACTACATAGACCAACTGTCTGAATAGATGGTATACAGGAACATTAGAACACAGACAAACTGTCTGTCTGTGTACTGATGTACCCGTCTACCATCTGATTAGACAGTTGTTCTTTATAGTGATGTCCCCGTATGCCATCTAGTCAGGCAGTTGGGTATACCATCACTACACAGAACAACTGTGTGACCAGATGGTATAAATGTACATTAGTACACAACCCAACTGTCTGACTAGACGTATATACAGGTACATCACTACACAAACCAACTGTGTGACTAGATGGTATAGTGATGTCCCCGGATACCATCTGGTCAGCCAGTTGGTCTGTGTACTGATGTACACAGACTAACTGTCTGACCTGATAGATACAGGTACATTAGGACACAAACCAACTGTATGACCAGATAGATACAGGTACATTGTACATCAGTACACAAAACAACTGTCTGACTAGATAGATACAGGTACATTGTACATCACTACACAGTCCAACTGTCTGACCAGCTGGTATACAGGTACATCTAGTCAGACAATAGACAGATGTTCTGTATAGTGATGTCACTGTATACCATCTGGTCACACAGTTGTTCTGTGTACTAAAGTCCCCGTATACCATCTTGTCAGACAGTTGTTCTGTATAGTGTTGTCCCCGGATACCATCTGGTCAGACGGTTGGTCTGTGTACTGATGAACCTGTATACCATCTCGTCAGACAGTTGGTTTGAATAGTGATGTCCCCGGATACCATCTGGTCCGACAGATGGTCTGTGTAGTGATTTACCTGTATCTATCTGGTAAGACAGTTAGTCTGTGTAATGATGTACCTGTATCTGTCTGGTCAGACAGTTGGGTTGTGTACTGATGTACCAGTCTACCATCGGATCAGACAGTTGGTTTGGATAGTGATGTCCCCGTATGCCATCTAGTCAGACAATTGGTCTGTGTAGGGATGTACCTGTATACCATCTCGTCAGACAGTTTTTCTGTATACTGATGTACCCTATAGTGATGTCCCCGGATACCATCTGGTCCGACAGATGGTCTGTGTACTAATGTCCCTGTATCCCATCTAGTCAGGCAGTTGGTTTGTGTAGTGATGTACTTGTATATACATCTAGTCAGACAGATGGTTTGTGTACTAAGGTACCTGTATACCATCTGGCCAGACAGATGTTCTGTATAGTGATGTCCCAGGATACCATCTGGTCCGACAGATGGTCTGTGTAGTGATATCCCCGTATACCATCTAGTCTAATGTACCTGTATTCCATCTGGTCAGAGAGTTGGTCTGTGTACTAATGTACCTGTATACCATCTAGTCAGGCAGTTGGTTTGTGTACTGATGTACCTGTTTACCATCTAGTCAGACAGTTGGTCTGTGTACTGATGTACCTGTATACCATCTAGTCAGACAGTTCGTTTGTGTACTGATGTACAATGTACCTGTATCTATCTGGTCAGACAGTTGTTCTGTGTACTGATGTACCTGTATACCATCTAGTCAGGCAGTTGGTTTGTGTACTGGTCAGACAGTTGTTCTGTGTACTGATGTACCTGTATACCATCTGGTCAGACAGTTGGTCTGTGTAGTGATGTACCTGTATCTATCTAGTCAGACAGTTGGTTTGTGTACTGATGTACCTGTATCTATCTGGTCAGACAGTTGTTCTGTGTACTGATGTACCTGTATACCATCTGGCCAGTCAGTTGTTCTGTGTAGTGATGTACCTGTATATCATCTATTCAGACAGTTGTTCTGTGTAGTGATGTACCTGTATACCATCCGGTCAGACAGTTGTTCTGTGTAGTGATGTATCTATCTGGTCAGACAGTTGGTCTGTGTAGTGATGTCCCTGTATCTATCTAGTCAGACAGTTGGTTTTTGTACTGATGTACCTGTATCTATCTGGTCAGACTGGTCTGTGTAGTGATGTACCTGTATACCATCTGGTCAGACAGTCGTTCTGTGTAGTGATGTATCTGTATACCATCTGGCCAGACAGTTGTACATCTAGTCAGACAGTTGGTCTGTGTTATGATGTACTTGTATACCAAGACAGTTGGTCTGTGTACTGATGTACCTGTATACCATCTGGCCAGTCAGTTGTTCTGTGTAGTGATGTACCTGTATACTATCTAGTCAGACAGTTGTTCTGTGTAGTGACGTACCTGTATACCATCTAGTCAGACAGTTCGTTTGTGTACTGATGTACAATGTACCTGTATCTATCTGGTCAGACAGTTGGTTTGCATACTGATGTACCTGTATACCATCTGGCCAGCCAGTTGTTCTGTGTAGTGATGTACCTGTATACTATCTAGTCAGACAGTTGTTCTGTGTAGTGACGTACCTGTATACCATCTAGTCAGACAGTTGTTCTGTGTACTGATTTACCTGTATACCATCTAGTCAGACAGTTGTTCTGTGTACTAATGTCCCCGTATACCATCTGGTCAGACAGTTGGTTTGTATACTGATGTACCTGTATACAATCTGGCCAGACAGTTGTTCTGTGTAGTGACGTATCTGTATACCATCTGGCCAGACAGTTGTTCTGTGTAGTGACGTATCTGTATACCATCTGGCCAGACAGTTGTACATCTAGTCAGACAGTTGGTCTGTGTTATGATGTACTTGTATACCATCTGGCCAGACAGTTGTTCTGTGTACTAATGTACCTGTATACCATCTGGTCAGACAGTTGCTCTGTGTAGTGATGTATCTGTATACCATCTGGCAAGACAGTTGTTCTGTGTAGTGATGTACCTGTATATACATCTAGTCACACAGTTGGTTTGTATACTGATGTACCTGTATACCATCTGGCCAGACACCATCTGGTCAGACAGTTGGTCTGTGTAGTGATGTACCTGTATACCATCTGGTCAGACAGTTGCTCTGTGTAGTGATGTATCTGTATACCATCTGGCCAGACAGTTGTTCTGTGTAGTGACGTATCTGTATACCATCTGGCCAGACAGTTGTACATCTAGTCAGACAGTTCGTCTGTGTTATGATGTACTTGTATACCATCTGGCCAGACAGTTGTTCTGTGTACTAATGTACCTGTATACCATCTGGTCAGACAGTTGCTCTGTGTAGTGATGTATCTGTATACCATCTGGTCAGACAGTTGGTTTGTATACTGATGTACCTGTATACAATCTGGCCAGACAGTTGTTCTGTGTAGTGATGTACTTGTATATACATCTAGTCAGACAGTTGGTTTGTATACTGATTTACCTGTATACCATCTGGCCAGACAGTTGGTCTGTGTAATGATGTACCTGTATATACATCTAGTCAGACAGTTGTTCTGTGTAGTGATGTACCTGTATATCATCTAGTCAGACAGTTGTTCTGTGTAGTGATGTACCTGTATACCATCTGGTCAGACAGTTGTTCTGTGTAGTGATGTACAATGTACCTGTATCTATCTGGTCAGACAGTTGTTCTGTGTAGTGATGTATCTGTATACCATCTAGTCAGACAGTTGGTCTGTGTACTGATGTACCTGTATACCA
This sequence comes from Mizuhopecten yessoensis, assembly GCF_002113885.1. NCBI lineage: Eukaryota > Metazoa > Mollusca > Bivalvia > Pectinida > Pectinidae > Mizuhopecten > Mizuhopecten yessoensis. The sequence goes on from NW_018408519.1 coordinate 63,458, forward strand.
TCTCGTCAGACAGTTGTTCAGGCAGTACACACCATCACCCACGCATACACCCCATAATTTTGTTAGCAGTTGTGTGGTATCTAATACATTACACCAAGGATGACTTGAACTGGAATGATTTCTGAGACAGTGTACAGCAGGGGATTGACACTGCTGGGTGTATGTACACCTTAAGGAAAAATAACACAATTAATGGTATCACTTGAGCTGTTCTTTCAGATAACAACATTAGTTCTAAGACAATAGGTGTAATTTAGCATATTCCTTGGTTGAAAATGCTCAATTTTACGGTCCAAAACTGGAAGTCTCCCTCTAATATCGGGAGAGTTGGAAAGTATGCGTGATTTGTGTTTCGGAAATCCTATCTGGTTACATGCACACAATGGACAGTAAACGGTCACACTATCTGTTTAATTTTAGTCAAACACATGACATGTAGGCCCTGTGGCAAGCATGTATTGAGTACAGCCCGATTTTCCCCTAGCTCCGACACCAGACTCAAGACGTTTTGACAGATACATGTAGATATCTGGTGTACATTTAAACTTGGATTTCTCCAACCCGTTTGGTGCGCTAAATGTTTAGGTATTGTCAGCAAAAATCTACTTTAACATGACACGTACCTCACATATATAGGTAGACAGGCTATTTATTAATCCAAAACCGTCCTTTTTATCACTGACAGCTTCTATATTCCGTCAGAATGTCCTCGGTTTGCAATCGTTCAAAATAGTACTTCTTAAAAAATGGCCGCCGACAAATTGATGAGCAAACGTCAGGTTTCAAGTGAGTGGGAAAGTAATAGGAATAAGTATGTTCACGATAAAGACTGTTTAAAAATGGCAGCCGTGAAGGATTTTGTTAGCAGATGTCCAGATAAAAATCTTTATCTTTTTCCAAAAGTGTATTATAGGATTCACTATAAAAGTTGTTCTGCATCCGACAAAGTTGTAAATACACATGTAAATGAAAATAAACATATATCCTATATGCAAACAAATCTATGTCTCCCTTTGTCAATTGAGTTATATTTACATCAAATGTATATATCGAAATGCATTGAAATTGTATTAAAAAAATGGGAAAAAAGGGTTTTAATAATGACGTCTCTCTTTTAAGGACTGAAGTATGACCATAGTATGGTGTAAGGGTTGCAATCTCAGCTATTTCAATTTATGATGCTGTATTAAATCCCCAGGGTCAGGGGCTGAACCTTGATACCATAGTGGTAGCATATTATTAGTTACACAGTTTGTTAGTGACCTAATACGGAAAAATATTGGGTCTAACAGAAACTTGTTTCGTGCTCGGCTTCGCCCGATACAAGTTTCTTTTCGACCCAATATTTTTCCGTATTAGGTCACTAACAAACTGTGTAACGAATTTATGCCGTCGAAGGCCATTTGGATTAAAAATCTGCAAAATAATACCGCTTGGTCGCCATCTTGTTACAAGTTGACTCTTATGGGCAAAGAACGATAACTCTTTCGTACTCACCTTATATGAGATTCTACTGACCTAATATGAAAATATACTGGATATCATGTGACGTCGTTTTAACCAATAGGACTAAAGGGTTTTTTCCTGAGGCGGGATAAGTGTAAACTCTTCATGTCCAACAATAGTATTGTAAGCGTCTGTATTTCTATTTCTACTTATAACATGTTCTAAATCGTGGCAAGTTGTAATTGTACAAAGGTCACCGTCTAGCTTTGAGGTAGAGCGTCCGACTAGGAACCTGGAGATCGAGGGTTCGATCCCCGTTGGAAGCACACTATTCTCTTTCCTGATACAAATGGTGTCCGTGGCCCTCCTTTTTGTGACAAGAAGTTAGAACCTGTTTGTGGTGTTCGAGGGCGAACACATTTAATAAGGGGGCAGTAGTGTGGCAGGTTTTAATTGTACATATGATTAAGTTCGCCTTCTAGCTTCGATCTAGAGGGAATTTCCCTTTAGCTCAATGGTAAAGCGTCCGACTAGGAACCTGGAGATCGAGGGTTCAATCCCCGGTAGAAGTCCACTATTCTCTTTCCTTTTACACATATCCAGCTAACAAAGATTTAAAATTGCAACCGTTTCCATGCTTTGACCTAGAAATCAGAAATGAAGTTCAAATTGACTGATATTATAAATAGATATCCTTTATGATTATAGGGTGGAGGTCTCAACAGTCAGGAACATGCCTTAGGTATACTTACCCCCAACCAATCTCTACCATTGTCTGTTGATGTCAAGGGCCAAAGCAGTCCTAAGTTTAACAGTATGTCTTTTAATATAAAGTATATCCCTATATTCCTCCTGCATACAAAGATTGATTGCCATTCATGCAACAGTAGCCAATATATATACGGAAAGAAAAGCTAAGATCTAACGAATAACATTGGGATAGTATATTCATTGTTCAACATTGGGTACAAGGCATTTTCTATAGTAAAATTCATATTTATGAAAATGGGTACGTAGTACATTTTGTATATTATGAAATTCATTTTACGGTCAAGCCATTAACATAATTATCATTTCACAACAGGTCCGGTTTCGTTCAGTGGGCCAGATAGAAGACGGCAAATAAGTCTGATTTCTGATCGAGGTGGGATGACTTAAAATCATACGGAACGGTGAGAAACCGTGCATGATTTGTTTTAAGAAACTTTCCAAACAAATAGAAAATTTAACGATGATGTTGAGATTTCATTACACAAGAGATAGTTTGAAACAGGAAATGAAAAATTAAAGACCTAAGTAAGAATGTTAGAGGACCTGAGTCGTTTAACAGAGAATTTAACATCAAGGGGATTTGAAGAGGAGGAATCTGAGACCTTGGAAGATTGCGACACCAAGGTACGAAAAGGAATGATGGAGATACTTACCAAAGTAAAATCTCTGTATGAGGAAACCATCGAGATAGAAAGGGCACATAGACTTTGGAAGAAGGAAGGGTACATGGTCAAGGTAGGAGGTATAAATGTAACATTTGGTAGATGGAAGCATAAGTACAGTATTAAGACTGCGGCTGCAGAAAACTTTCTAAGGATACCGATTATGCAGGAAATATTAGTACATCTAGGAATTACAGCAAAGAGCTGAGACGTAACAGGAAAGAACTACGGAAAACAATAACTAATATTAAGTCGGAAAACAGTGAAAATTCCCTAGAACAGGACAAAGTCACTGCTGGTAGAAAGTCTACAGCTATGACAGCGCTTCAGGAGAGGTGTACCTTTCCATAACCTAGAACATGATCGGAGCTATGACAAAGAAAATTCTTGTTTCAATCAATGACAGGAAGGCAATTGCAAAAAGCACATTTAGTAAGAAGTTGACTTTGCTCATTGCCCATTATATTTGTAGTAGTTAAAGAAATCTGAGAAACTGATTTGATATTGTAGATATGTAGATGAATTTGACTTTATTTCTTAATGCGAAAACACTCTGTATGGAAGACTGTGGGAGTATCTCTACGCAATTTTGATATGTTTTGTAATTTTAGAAAAGAAATCAAAATATGGAATTTGATCACGAAGAATATGTTTATATGTTAAGAATTTTTTAAATAAATAAATAAAATCAGTCAACGATAAATACAGGATGTGTGCATGTAAACTAGAGTATTGATTTTGAAGAGAATGAAGAGTGTCTCCCTCTTGGAGAAACTTTAGGTGACAACATATTTGATGACGTCTGTTATGTTTAAATGCTTGAAGTAAATACCTTATTGATCTGTGCAAGAACGTTGGTTGCCTTTATTTTGAATGGACAGAGAAAGGGGAATAACTTCAGCGAGAATACCTTTATATCACATGAAGGAAAACGTGTTGTCGATTATGTAATATTTTCATCTAATATATTTTTCACGAGTGCGCAGCACGAGTGAAAAATATCAAAATATTTGCCACACGAGTAAAATATATTCGTTGTTACTGAAGACACTATTACATTTTCTATTTATTACATTTTAGAGCATAAAACATGAAAAATGTAATGCATTAAAAAAGGGCGGAATTAGAAGCGTAATAATTAGCGCCATCATCTAATGACGTCACGCTTGACAACAAGGCTGCCCGCCATTTTGAATGGGATACTCAACGCGAATCCGATGATTTCTGCTATTTTCTGGTATGATTGCTTATAAAAATGTTATTAATTGTATATTTATGTAAATACCTAAGTGTGAGTACCAAACATTTACCATAACAATCACTCATTCTACCGTCGGTTCATTTGAATCTGAATAAAAAATCGTTACCTTTGAATGCAGCGAATAGAAGATACCGTTATGATAGGTCAATACAGACAAGTGATATTTTCTCACTCTGAAAATATCAATTTCGATATTTGTCACAGTGTGAAAAATATCAGTTTTATCAAGTTGATAGAATCCGATATTCAAGTGGTAAAAATATATTAGATATATATATTTTTAAAGTTTTGGAGAATTTAAATTTAAAATATGCTGTTTCTACATTGTGAGAAATATCATCACAAGCTGCTGAAAAGATACCACTTCGACCTACTGATAGACTTAAGACCCAACCAAAGTGTAAATATATCAAAAAAGAAAATTATAATCTCTTAAATCGATTAAGGAGAACAATTCCAGATCTACAGAGCTGAAAATTGCAACGAAAAGCGTTAGGGTAACCTGTAACGCAAAACAGGCGTTGGAAAAATATAGAAGGAAGTATAATTTAATAAGCATCTTGGCAAGTACTTCACTAGCTCTTTTTAAGTAAAATGAGACTTAGAAACCACTTGAAATACATATAAATGGAGATTCACTCAGGCTCTGTATGTTGTTTTATCATATGGTTATGCCTGTAATAGTATTTGGTGCTGTAATAAGGTCATACTATTACAGGCCATTCATAGAATCTGTGCAAAGTTTGTGAAAAAGCTCTGAGAGTAAAGCAGTCAACTTCAAATCAGGCTGTACTTTCAGAACTTAGGAGATACAGTATCCTTCGTGTGTAACTCATTATAAAGTGGTATAAAGTGTTGGTTAGAAGTTTGACTAGTATTGATCAAACTCGTTACCCACACGGACAATCTGTTGTTGTACAAATATGGTTTTAGAAATTATTGAATTTACCATGAAGCACAAAGGAAATAGAGACATGTTTATAAGTCTCTTTACTCGAAGGGTAATGGAAACTGGTATTCAAAAATAGGATTTGCGTATATAAAACGATCAAATTGTTTTTTATTCTGATTGAGCCAGAATCATACTTATATTATATCTTTCAACAACTTCCACAGAATTGCTGTCACTAGACTTCGTAAATACAGCCACGAATTATGTATTGAGAAAGGTAGGAAATTTATCTCTAGAGAGGAAATAATTTGTAATTATTGCTTATAAGTAAACAACTCTAGACGAACTGAGAATGAAAAAGACGTTTTTCATGATAGTGCCCATTTTATACTAATTCAATGAAAACATAAAACGATATTTTAGGATCTTGGGTAAAAAAAAGAAGATAGTTACATGTTCAAAGGGATATAATTCCAAATACCCTAAACCGAAAACGTTCGTCAGAAACACGATGTAGTGTAATGTATACTGTACATTATCGATGGTAACATCCCTAAATACCGATGTGGTTATTTATATATTGCAGGTCATTCGGTGTTTAGCGACTTGACTGAATATCTTGATTTCTGCTATAAATGTCGACTGAGATTGGGGGAAAACCATGCATCACAAGCTTTGACAGCTATAGGAAAAGTAACCAGTGAAAGAGTTGAAAAGCATATATATCTTTAATGCTTTTAAACCAGACTTGTTTGTTGACAAAAATGAGCAATTTGCTCCGGTCGTAAAATACATGACTTGATCACAATGACATGAACGGCTAGAGTACCTGTCAATATGATAGGAGATTGGATAAATTAAATTTGTTCTCGACAGATAACGACAACAGGAAATGTCACAAGTAAAGTTAATATCCTACGATTTATATAAAATACAAGTAGATATACATGATTAAAGAGACGGCAAATGGTAGCTCACAAGTAGCCTGCAATGAGAGATATAAAAATCAAAAACGCTAAAGTTTGCCGAGGACTATGATATGAGATTTGAACACTTCAATCCTAAAGTGTATAAATAGTGCCTTAGCTAAGGACAGCTTTGATGAAAGTCATACCCTAACATGTTTTTTTTTTCTTTTCTTTTTGTATCTAACATATACATATCTACTCAGCAAGCTGTATATCATTTAAAATGCAAAAGTAAAATAATAAGCATTGGGCACACTACTTTCCGGCCAATTTCGTTCACAGCAATGGCGCTTAGATTGACGTTTACTCTTTTGGAAAAATAGAGCAAAATTCCCAATCCTGAGACAGAAGTATATACTTTTATCATAATATGTAAACTAGCCACAATCAGGGTCAGATTCAAGCGATCCCTTGTTTCTAAAGGGGCAACTACAAAAAAAAAATGGCGAAGGTTTTTATGTTAATTGTTTTCTAACCTATCAAGAAAAGTATATCTATCCATCTGCTTGAGTTTCATTTACAACGTACGGAAATCATCATAATGCAAATTTGTTAATCGGATAAGTGTTTTTGGTGTCAAAATATTTCTTTCGTAATTGAACGGTGTTTCTGTATTTATTATCCATGACGGTATGACATGAAGCCTGTTATTTATTGTGTTTGTAAATGAATCGTCAATAAAACTGGCTTTGGTGCAACGATGCTATTCTACTACTGTAAACTTACATATCTTAGAGGTAGTCTTATTTTAGCGCTATCTGGTTTTCGAAATTGCGTTCAAGAATTTTCAAAATTTTGTTTGTGATGCCCTAAACTTTGAGTGCGCTTAAATCAGTACGTGTAAGGTATACATTGCGTCGATAATCAACTATAGTCATATGAGCGTTTCAGGCAAGGATATTTCTCACGTTATCCGAGAAGAAGCGACAATACTTTCAATGGCAAATACCAACAAGTGACTATAGTACATGTATAAGGAAATCACGTGCTACTCAACTATTTACTTGAAGTTTTGTCAGTGGCCATCCAGACATTGTAGCTTAATCTTAAGATCAGACGTACTTTTGTCGATGTTTTGGCGTAGAATGTTGTAAACGAAGTAATGTAACATATTATATAATTGGGTAAAAAGTACTTATCTGTCCCCAAAACGTCGACTGGGTAACGGTATTAACGACTTGTGATGGCTGTCCTTACCAGATTTGACTGTACAATGACTCCGATACATCATACGTTTCAAATCAAGATTTCTATTAAGACATTTCAATTATGAAACAGAAAGGATAATGTTAAATTTTCACACCTAGCTTTCATTTCCTAGATGTTAACCTGGACAGATGATATTTTTGGATAACAGACCCAGTTGGTTATGTAACCTTAGATTTACGGTTACATAATAAGAAAAGCGATTGCAAGTTTACGAAATTACATTAGTCCCGTATAAATATATATATATATATCATTTATATAAACGTTTGACTGTGACGTATCAAATTTAAAATTTGGCATAGCCAAGTTCTCTTAAATACAACATGTCTGGAATACATAAGTGTGAGCTTTTGAAGTTATTTGTGGAGTTTCTTTATGAGAGAATCGTATGCTTATACAAATATTTTGTTTGTACTTGAGGTTTGTCTTCGTTTGGGTCTAATATTAAAAATCAAGTGATATATGATTTTCTTGGTGGCCGTAACATTTCTTTATATTATATTCAATACATCGTTTTAAGTTTATTAGTATAAGATTTCAGATATGCCTTGAATTGATATAATTAAAAATTATATCAAAATCAGATAAATTTATGTTTTCCTAATGCGTGTAACAAAGCGTTTATTTATTGATATTATGTCTTTTGAAGCGATTGATCTACTGCTTGTAAAATGTTGCTTATTGTATGATAGTCCGGTAGAGGGGTATGATCATGCCAAAGAAACGCCCCTTTCACGTTCGACGTCGTTACATTCGTCAAACATTACTCTACTATTTGTGAATCAGATATATTTTATATTTATTTATATTTCTTGCTCAAATCCAGAGGTCAAACGTCAAGCCATAAGTTTACCTGTCGCACGAGGCACAGTAGTCAGGTTAACCAAAACATCAATGTGTTTTTTGTTTAAAAAAACCTTATATATATCATCTTTTTGAAAATGGTCTCATTGTTTTCCTTTTGCTTAAGATTTATGAATTAATGTAAATACAGTCTTGTAGTTTGAAAAGTTATAGCATACACATCTTTACAAAAAATCGTTATTTTTCAATCGGTACTCGAACGCTGTTTCTCTAATTTGAGATGAATGTTCTGATAACCAGGTCTGTGACTTCAAATAGGGACATTCTATAATAAGGTTCGTAGAGAAATAGACATGGCCTCGCTTAATTTAAATCGTCTCTTTAAACAATGTTCTATTTGAGACGTTTCTCATGCGACAAGCGGAATAAAGATTCGATTGTTTGGGGTTACACAGAAGGAGGATGTCCTTGTGCCATTTTGTTAATGGAGTTATACATGACAAATTGATTTTGATAAACTGTAGATTGGTTTTGGTTAGACAACGAAGATGACATGGAGATATAACACTACTTGTTGTTTTTGTATTATAACACTACTTGTTGTTTTTGTATTATAACACTCCTTGTTGTTTTTGTATTATAACACTTCTTGTTGTTTTGTATTATAACACTACGTGTTGTTTTTGTATTATAACACTCCTTGTTGTTTTTGTATTATAACACTCCTTGTTGTTTTTGTATTATACCACTACTTGTTGTTTTGCTATTATAACACTACTTGTTGTTTTGGTATTATTACACTACTTGTTTTTTTTTTTATTATAACACTACTTGTTGTTTTGGTATTATAACACTACTTGTTGTTTTGGTATTATAACACTACTTGTTGTTTTGGTATTAGGGTATCTTTAAGGTCGTTATTAAGACAACATTCTGTTGAATAGCTTACACAGGTACACTGATGATAACAGTAGGAAGATGGACAAGGAAGCCACTAACAGGAGTTGACAGAATGTCAGACTAACATCTTAGTTTATTGCACATTCTCCATAGACAGATTAATGTATAGACCAGCTATTCACTCTCCCCTTCATATCTACACACTGAAATTAATTGATGTAAATTGTCGGGAAAATCTTTCATTACGCAGAGTGAATTAATAAATCTCAATTTGCGGCAACAGACATGCAGAATATTCCATACAATGGCCATGTCTGGGCGGAAAGCAGGCAAAAGTGGTGGAAGCTGGACGGGAACTGACCACAGTATTAAATCAATAGATTTAAGACAGAGCAAGCGTAATGAAGCGGACTGAAGTGGGATTCTGTTTGGAGCCAAGGAAATAAAATATACATGATACAAAATCAATGCCTATGTGCGTCCATGACCACAAGCGTTCATCGGATTCTGACTGTCCAGACCACACACTGTCTTGTTTACACAAAGCATACCAAGTCTTAGCAGTGAAAAGATTGGACTACAGAAAGCATTCTTGACTGTAAGATAAAGCAGGGAAGGACACGTTATACAGAAAAGTGGAATCTCATTTACTGAGATTCTTACAATCCATAAAACTCTGGACACTAGCATACAGGAAATTAATAACTCTGCAAGCCTCAGCTTTACATAAGACCTACAACAGCTCCTTTAAATTGGACAAAGTTGATATTTTAATAAACAAGTTATTCCATCCATCCTGAATATATGTTTTTTCTTCTTCTATTTTCAGAAATTTAGGCCTGTGTACATATCAGAATCAATGTAAAAGAAAGAATTTGTTTGCTATTTCAAGAAAGAAATATCAAGTTTTGGTGAAATGTTAGAAGGATGGATTTTACAGAAAAAGGTAATTCCAGATTTGAAAATGAATATGTTTCGTATCAAATGTGGTATATTATTAATATTATTATTATTTATATAGTAATGTTGATGTTATTTTATGGCAATATTTCCATCACATGTTTTGTTTTCTAAATTTCCCATTTGTACATACAATGTCATTTAATTTTGTCCAATGAAAGTCAGGAATCTTCACTGCATAAAAAATGAATATCAATATAATTGTTTCCCACTATGAGATTCATTGTAAATATCTGATGCTTATAGATATGTTTTTTTTTACGAGAAGAAGGGAAACACATTCTCAGTATATCTTCCTCTCCCTTTGTCCAAGAACAAAACTGTTTCTGATCATGGCGAAAAAGCATCACAGCACAATACAAGGCCTCCTGGGTTCTACAAAAGCAGTAGGATCCTCCCTATAGTGATGGCTACAATGAATGCCCTAAACAAAACAGATGACCACTGCTGGTCAGTCCAGCAGGAGCGGCTCAATCCAACGGACCAGATGAGATAACCACTGGGTACAAATCTCTAAAACTATACCTTGATTACTTTCTCATGTTAATAGTGATTTCTGTAATGTGAACAGAGTGCAAATGAAATGCAGGAAGATACTGTCTGGTTTTTCTAAGAAAAGATAGGTAAAATAGATCACAGAGGAAGATAATGGCTTCTATATCACTATATTTACAATTCAACTCTGAGTTCCTCTTTAGGCATTACCAAAAAAGACATTGCATTCACAGATCTATGAATGCAATTTGATCAGTGTTAATTATTATGAACCTTCTCTTCCCGCCTCAAAAACATTCTCTAACAGTATTTATTGACCAACAGGTGCACCATCAACCTATGACCCAAATCAACCACTGACCACAGGACCAATTGTGACCAACATCATTAACCAATGTGACTAACATTCCAACTGCCAAAAAACAACCAATGACCATTTTAGATCAACCAAACCAAAGAGGGAAGCTGGTTGTTGTTTGTTAGAGTGGTTTTATTCACCCTTTATTAGGGAGTGGTTCTGTCATCAAGTAGATGATATGGCTGACCAGCACGTACACTTATACTGCCTGCTGTCCTGACACCTGATCCTGATAACTGACCAGTAGTTCATTGCTTGACCATCTGACCAACTTAATGCTTTAGGAAACTCCCTGCCTTGCTGGGACTGACCAGTAACATTTGATAAAGATTGACCAACACAAACCAGTCATTGCTGATTGCCTGCCTCCCAAACAACAAAGCTGACCAGTCACTACTGACCAGGGTCCTAGTACACAAAGATTACCCTAACGACTTGAGGGATACACACCAGAAAGCAATTATTAAGATTTCAGTTTCCTGGTAACCTGAAAACAGCAGGAAAGATGGATTAAGTAATATAAATGGACTTTCCTGTCTAAAATGTTCAGTCATTTAATCCCTATAGTCATCAGCAATACAGGAAAAACACCTGCTTCCCCCTTACCAACAAAAGTAGGGATGTATCCTAAACATAATCCTCTGGTCTTTACGGCCTGGAGAAGACCTAAGGGTTTGCGTAATTTGACATTTGTTGAACAATATTATCAATGTTGAAATCACACTTTTGTGCTCAAATTAATTACAATCCTTATGTTAAGAAAAACTAAGATATAAGAGATGTATTAACTAAATTACTTTATGTTTGGAATAAATAGCCAATAGAATTTCCCACTTATTGCAAAATTGTTATTTCCTGAATAACCTAAAGCAAATGATATAATTTATAAAAGCCTGTTCTTAAAAAGGTCGCTATATATAATTACCATCTCTCTTTTTTAAAGTACACAGGCGATCTTAGGCGCTGATACATCACTGGTGTAATGAATACCCTAGAGACCACCTGCATTTACCAGTGCTTGAAATGCACATCTAAATTACACATTAAAATGTACATAATTTGCATATAACTGAATTTAGAAAAAAATGAACATCAAAAAAAAAAATTCCAGCAAATTAAGTATGCCTTAAATCCATGTTCAAAATGATGTATGCTCGTAAAATTACACAAAAAAGGAGAGTTTTGGATTTTATGGATTTTATGGATCATAATACTGTAATGATAAATGAGAAACTCAGACGTCAGCTAAAACTGTTCAGTAGGTCAGAGACATATAAGGGTGTATATACAGTGACTTCCCCTTAATTCTGGTTTGGATATACCTGTAGCAAAGTTCAGTCAGGATCTTACGCTGACTGAAGGCCTGTATTCAAGTAAACCATTCTCAGGCTGAAGTATGGACTCTGTGCTCAAACCATCTGTCTGGCAACTCGCTCTAATCAATTGTGACACAACCAGTCGAAGGTCATGTGTAAATATTGAAAACATTATTTGGTTTTTAGCCTCTCCGAAATTCTTCCAAAACATAGAGAAAATGTGGATTTTTAAAGATTTATCAGGGGAAGAGTAAATTGGGCATGAGCACAGAATCTGACCTTTTTCAGCATGACAACAGTTTCATGAATACATGCCCTAGTAGTTCAGTTGGTTAGAGTAACAGTGCAACAATCAGAGATCCGGAATTCGATTCCTGGTCCAGGACCTCAGGACACTGGTTGGTGTCACTGGTATGACATTTGACGTCCTCATATGGTTCCTTGTTGCCTTTCATTTAGCGATATTACATTTTTTTCAGAAAGTTTGTTGATGGTGTTACTATAGCGCTTTACAGCCTGGATATATGTGATAACTAATTGAAATCTCACTTTAACTACATCTGAACTTACTTCAACACTATTTGAACAGACTGATTGACAGTCTCTATTTTCGAATATCGCAGCAACCACTCTGTTTGGTACAAAATTTGGTTCATGACAATTCTACTTTTTAAATCAAGGATTCAGATCATTTACCTTGCTTCATTGTGTAGTCACCTACAAAAATACTATTTACCTTTTCAATAATTGAATGAGCCCCATCAAAATGACAACATGATGATTCTATTTACTAAATGTAAGCTTTATTGCAGCTACCGTTACTCATTACCAGAAGCCTTCTTTTCAATAATTCTTCAACTAATATTAAATATATATTTACATTTGCGCTGCAAACATTACCAGCAGAAATGCATTTCATTTGAGTATGAAACTCTCGTGACGTAACACGTGGTTTACTTATGCCGTCAAAGCTTAACCTTGTTCAATGAGTCTTGTCGCTTGGCTTTGGATAACATGGAGGATGCCCCTGTGTCAAACGATCAAATGTCTACGGTTAATTGTTGGCGCCAACTTTATTTAAATAGGGCTGTTCCACCAATGTTGTTTAAAGGACGACGCATAAACAAAACGCAGTAAATAAATAAATAATTTAAGAACAAATGAATAAGATTAAATAATTGTCTATAGTAAAAATGTAAATATATGGATTGAACGGCGTTTTTTAAATTTTCATGCCTGTATGAAGGCGAATCGGTTACCTCCATACTAAACATGAAGCCCTATGGATGTAACCGAAATTGCGTTCATACAGGCATGAAAATATAAAAGACGCTGTTCACTCCCTATATAATACCTAAAATAAGCTCATTAGCCCTTCGGGCAGGTGAGCTAATAANATTATAACACTACTTGTTGTTTTGTATTATAACACTACTTGTTGTTCTCAAGAAATGAAGTTCATCGAATACAATTACATCTCCAAGGGTCATTATAATTCATTCCATTTACGACTTGTTGGAATCGTCTTAACTGTATTTGTTCATCTGTCTTAATGATGAATGTAACACACGCACTGGTGATTGCATCATTAACAATTAGAAATAGACACAATAGATAAAGTTTGCCAAAAATGAATGACACTATACCATCCAGCCGTTACTTCCTTCGGTGATGTTAGTGGCCAAACACTTGGAAATTCAAATTGGCATAAACTAATGTCACAAGAACCATTTCCATTATTTATATATATATTTTCCTTGAGGAAAATCATTAAAAAAGCAAATAAAAAAACCGTATAAAGTATTCTTTTTTATGAATCACATTATGTAAACATACTATATATTCACATTTTACATAAAATGACGATTTTCTCTCTACGTGTTTATCTTATCAGCAATAATAATTCAATGTCACGTGTTTGTCGCCATGGGTTGCGCCGTTTACTTATATAACACCTAACCATATAAATACGAGTGACTATACATGAACGCATTGGGAGGCTATAGCGAAGACGATTTATCAACGTCACACCGTATAGTCAAGGGAACATGTAAGTAGCTGTGGATATTTTTGGGGAAGAAATCAGATGCGCTATATTATCGTTTATTTATTGAATTCATTTTCAGTTTCTTTATTATCTATTTTAAAATATGTACATGTTTAACCGTATTAAATGAAGATATAATTTTATTACATTATACAAAAAATCATAACTCATATTTTATTTTCTGCTATTGTTTCGTTTTAGAGATGAGGATGAAGACGATCCGTTTGGTTTTGTTATTAGCTGTTATTTATTCTGGATACGGTACGTATGCCTTAGTATTCCTAATTTTGACGTGACATGTTTAATAAATATCCTTATTAATTTAGAAGAAATGCATTTGCTTATTTCTATAAAGGTCTTATAACGGTTGATTGCAATTTATATATTTAGGTTTTCTCCTGAATGATACCAGTACCATCAATACAATAAGGTCCTTATATTTCATAACTGTATAACACATCCAAGGGATCAATTATTTGTGGCTGTTTGCATACATGTAGTAACGAAGAGTCCAAGGTTCGCGTAGATATCTGGGAATATTACTAGCAGGTCCTTTAAACACGAGGTTGGCTTTCGTTTCTGTTATATAATTTGTACTCTTATTCAGGTGCTAGCATTTCCTTTATTATATTGATACGGATGACAGTTTCGTTCCCCGATATTTTTCTTGATATTGCCTGGCTTACCATTGTACAGCTTTCTTACACATCGGAATTACTGTTCAAAGAGTTTGTTTACACACTAGACGGTTTAAGTTATTGAAATTGCGGAGGGTGGTTGATTAATTTCAGGGTCGGAAGTTGATCGGTATTGGAAACATTGATAACAAGATATCACTATATATGCACGCATTTGCCGTTGCAAGAACAGCTAGGAAATTGGTGTTTGAGGACCTGCATGAATTTTCTTTTACTTAGGATGGTATTCACTATCACTTTAGTAAATAAAACTATTTACACGACAAGCAGCCATATTTCTTTTAGAGGCCCTGTGCAGAGAGGTATTTTCCCCAACTTTCGATGATTCACAATGACCTCATCTCTTGGTGCAGATACGTCTTTTTAACTATTAGTATTCACCGTATACTAGCCCCAAACACAACGTTATTTATATCAACTAAGGTACTCTAGCCTTCTCTGATGGTGTGCGAGCTTGCAGACTTGATCCAACTTTATGAAAAAAGAACATAATTATGAAAATAAATGCTGTCATTATCAAAACAGGAAGTGCATTTTCAGCTGATAATGCTGATAACCCACTCTCTTTCCCTCCCACTTAGCTGTGTGTTGTCGGGGCTGATATAACTGTCAACTTTTGAAAATCAGCTCGTCCTTTAAGTTTTTAAAGTAAAGGTTACAAGCTTATCTACGGCTAAGAGGTGTGTTAGTATCAAGTTAAGCTAACCAGAAAGGAAACCTGAACAGCAGGATAATTGTACATGTAACATATATACCATATATTGCACAAGAAAAGTTTTGTTTTTGTATCATGTTTAAAGCATAGTATCTTTTAGTTATCTTGAATTTTATAGCATTTGAGAATGCATTAATTGTCTGAGACAATGGTGATGTCAAAGTCACGAAATAAGATCGTAAAAATATCAAGAGTATTTCATATCATCTGACACCTCCAGCTTTATATGGCTTGTATTTTGTGAAAACGGATTTTCTTGCGTATTGCTCGCTGGTTTTATGGGGTTTTACGTTAAAATATGCCGTCTGTGAGCTTTCTGATGAAGCTGACAAGAGCTATTTTTCAATACCAAACACGCGTACATTGTTTACTATTAACTAAAGCGCAACAAAATTACAGACAAGATTTATCATCGAACTTGATACAAAGTTGGTTCATGTTACTGGCACAGTATAATATCGCCTATCTGTAATATTTTATGGAGTATTAGGAGTCACATCAGAATAATGTACTGGCTTTTGTTATATCAAGGATATATAAAGTAAACAAATCAAAATGTTATCTAAGTTGAACAAATCGATTATAAACATTGTTACATATATCCTATACTAATGTACATAACTTTTGTAATGAACCTGATACTCACTGCGCATAATAATTTTGAATGTAGAAAATAACGCGCGGGCAATATGCGGACTTTATTCCCTAAATATAAGTGAGGTGTGCGGACCATATAACAGAGCGGGAATACACAAAACAAATTTGGTAGTGAATTTGAAAATGAATTCAAACTTTTGAGATACAATTTTGTAACTGAATTGAATTTAGAAAGCACAATAGATATTTTAGATTCCCAAACGTTCGTTCTACTTAAATTTAAAGGAAAATGTGATATAAACTAAATATAAGTAATTATAAGTAATAACTATAAATAATTTATTGAATATGCATTCCAGTAAAACAGAATTAGAATTTTCAAGGGAAATGACAAAAAAGTCCCTAATTGGTTCTAATTCGGGACCATCACTTTACTGTTCCGCTACGCTACCGATGTAGCTACACCGGATATTGACGTGAATTAACAAACATAACTCTTCAGTAGACAAAAGAAAAAATGATTAACACTGAGAAAATTCATCAAAATTCGCGTTTTCAATTTTTAATGTGCAAGGGAACTTTTTACCTTTGACTATGTTTGAAATAAGATTATAATAAAAAAATATCAAACAGTGCAGTTCAAGAGGGTCCTAAAAAGTCTGATGAAAACAGCTCCTTTGCCTCACGTTTGATTACGACTGTATCGTTCATTTGATTGATATGTGAATGTCTTAGATTTGAAATCAGCAACAAAAATGCTTTCAGGTAAATCATACATATATGTATCTGGGGAGTAGTATATCTAAAGATGACAAGCATATGTAGCCGGATAAATACCAAAAAAGCCGTTTCCTCAATTACAGAAAGTCCACCTTATCTTAATTAAATTAATTTCACTTTAAACATATTTATTTCGGCAGAAAATAATAACTATGATGGCCAGTTTTCTTGAAGATTTTTTATTTTTTTTAATAAAACGTACGTCGTTTTTCTTCCATGACAACTAAGTTTTGATAATTTTTTCAAACCATTATCTCAGCCGCAAGAAAACAAGTTGGGACATACTTTGCTATCAAATAATAAACCAAAGCATGCATATCGGCATATGTAGACCGGAAAATATGGCAAAAAACAACCAGTTTTGACTTAATCCTTCAGCGTTCCAACATTTGACCTCATTTCTTTTATCTAAATGGTATGTGACAATGTTAAAGCGATGTATGTTATAACAAAATTAGACATACAGATAATTTACCATTGTCGATTTACTGGTTAGCACGGTAATCATATGGATACGTTATTTGTTGGTAGTTAAAAGTTTCCAAATGAACAGTCCATTAAATTAGCTACATAGACAGTTTTTACATTCATCAGGTTATTCATTTCTTCTAACCCTTACTTCAAATCCGTCACTGCCTTGTTGAAATTTGTACTATAAAAATGTTATGAGATAGCTAACATGTTTGGCATGTATTCCAACAACGTTTAATTTAGGCTTAAAATACAAAAACCGACTGTTCGGATTAGAGTACAAACAAGCTATTGCTACGACTTACAATCATTTAAATGTACATCTTATTTTATTATCTTATTTTTGTGTGCACATTAAAATGTACTGAATGAATTTGTTTTGTAGCACAGCCTCCGACATGTAAACCACCTTGTGAATCACATAAGTGTTCCTGGATATGTAAAAGTAAGTCATTTAAGAAATTTAAGATTTGTTGTTTTAAAATACCAGTTGATACCAGGTACTGGACATTTGTCATCAAACGTTGTTTGTTATGAATATGTCAACATGTAGGTATTTAAACAAAATAATAGTATCGGTTTTCTAGTATAGTACGAAAAGTCACCATATGGGCGATGGCACAGACGGTGATGAACTACTGCTAGTACGTATACAAGAGCATCATTTTGAAAAACAGATTAATAATAATAATAATAACAATAATTCGAGGTTCTTATATACCGCTTTATTATTTTTTCATATTAATCCCGACAAGTGATTGGTTAGAAGTGCATCACGTGTTCACCGATAAAAAACAGATATTGACTTGGAGCGCGTGATTTTTGTTGAAGGACACGGTGTTTCTAAAAATATAAATATGACGTGTCTTCAAACGAACGTATCGTCCCGCTTCTGTAGCTTTTTGCTGTTGTTTTCTTTCAGATTGCTAACATTACTGTTTTGAAAATAATAAAACAATTGTAGCGTTTGACTTCGGTCGATACCTGGAATTATCGACCCCAGAAAAGATATGTTGACCTCGGACTGCGTCCTCTGTTAATATATCTTTTCTCGGGGCGATAAATCCAGGTATCGACCCCAGTCAAAGGCTATATTTGACTATTATCACGTTCGTAGGTCGTCAAAGTGGTTCACAAATTATTATCGGTGGTAATAGGGCCTTTGCAACCAGTCAATATTTTTTTGAACTCCATGGGGAGCATACAGCCGGTGCTGCCATTTCGGCGCTCACAGCTAGTATTCTACAATTCCAGTACTGTCCAACCAAGTACTTATTTCAGCTGAGTAGACTGGAACAAGCANGTCACCAATGTATACACATGCAGCTGTAAAATTTGTGAATCCAATCTGAATCCAATAAATGTTTCTTTTTGTCATAATGAAAATATCAATAATACACTTTGAGATGGGACCAACGTACGTTATCAAATATTTAGGCTTCAATGAGCAAGTGAAACTGCCTCTCTAAACAGAGAGCTCCATTTGTAATATTACAAGTTATCATTGGTCAAGAATATTCTTATTCATTTCAACTAACATGTATTGGATGATTGATAAAAAAAAATGGAAGCTCACAGCTTCTTATTTCTCTGATCAGATTGTGGTATTTTGGTTACAATTCCATGTTGATTTCACTACAACAGATGGTACGCTGGCTACAGTCTGGAGATCTTGCAGCCTATGGACACACGTTCTGTAGACAGTGTACCACAGGTTCAGTTTCGTACTATGTAGTATAACAATACCTAGTTAAACTCTCCCTTCTCCAACCTCCCCCCCTGATGTATAAACCCATCTTAACATTGTAATCCATCCGTTTGTGCATCATTGACATCAAACAAGCTGCGTTTTTGATTCCGGATACTTTCCTCCGGTAACTTTACCGTCTTCTCTAATGAAATCTCCTGTACTCCAATACTACACTAACACAACCCTCATTTGGATCTCAGCAGCTTTTTGGCTTGAAACAACAGACTTTTTACTTTGATCTTTTTTTTTCTTGGTTGATGTAGAAAGAAAAAATTTGCTGATGAGAAAATTTTCATATGCATGTTTTTCTCTCTCAAATCTAATATATAATTGATAAAAGTGAATTTGCTTGATTTTCTTTAGAATTATTTATTTGTCAAACATGTGTTTTTATTTAAGTTTTTAAACCCTGTCACTCCTATGTAATTTTTGTTGACTCCACCATGCATTGAACTGGATGATGAGTCCATTAGGGTATTGAGTGGTAAAAGGGTTAAATCACATAACTTCGAATAAAGCGTTTACTGATCACAAAGATGTTAAAATTCTTATCACATAAAATGTTTTACATAAAACTTGCGTAAATCACAAATGACATATATAAGTTTTAAACTTAAATTTTAACAAAATGAACATTTTATAATACAAGAGGCTCATGGGCCTTAACGGTCACCTGATATATTTATACAGAGAGTTGATTTTGTTTTTAACACGAACAGAAATATTATTCAATATCTAGCATACAGATTTAAGACTAAAAAGTATTTGAAACTAGCACCTCTGATTCTAAACAAGGAAAATGAAGAAATTTTAGCACACTGACTCCTTTGGGCCCCACCCTACAGCCCTTGGGGGTAGGGCTGGGTCAAAATTTTCAAAGTATCAAACTGTCAACTCAGGGTTATAATTCCAATCAAGTTATTAACATGTAATATTCAAAGTATCATTTGCCATTAT
>NW_018408519.1:83697-118064 GCF_002113885.1 Mizuhopecten yessoensis
TGAGACCCCAGGGTCAAGAAATTCACAATTTCGGTAAAGCACCTTAAGACCCTTCCATCTATGAAGAGTATTTGATTCTACCATATCTGGGTCTTGAGAAGAAGATTTTTGAAATTTCAGTCAATTCAACCCTTTTTGGCCCCACCCATCAGCCCCTGGGGGTCAGTCAGGGCTCATAGGTGCATACTATCAAACTGCTACCTAATACTGATAATGCTAACCCAAATTGAATTACTTCCAATGGAAATTAAACAAATGTTGGTCCAAAATGTGATTTCCCTATATAAACTCTAGTAAAGTTTACCCCCACCCCAGGGGAAACGTGAGACCCCAGGGTCAAGAAATTCACGACGGACGACGACGGACAAAAGGCGATTGCAAAGGTCACTTGAGACTTTGTCTCAGGTGACCTAAAAACCTTACCTGTATGTTCTAGCTAGTACACCCTCCCTATATATTTCCTAGTTTACTGGTATACATTATTAAATTACACAATTCTACTGATGCACCAGAGAAGGACAATAACATTACATCACAACAAAAAGGTGAACACTTGTGTAAACTTTGTAACTAGCCATTTTTTCTAAGTTTGTTGAATGTCAGGACCAATATCTGTGTATGCATGCAGTGTTTTCCTGGGGTCTGTTTGGGGCCTATCATGGGCCCCATTCCCAATTGATACTTTTTAATATTTTATGCCTAATTCCATGGCATGTGTTTGCATATAGGGAATGTAGAGTTGTGGTTTTGGGGAGGGGGCTTGAGGGGGGAGTCATAGAGTATCAACCTCTATATTAACAAAATCAAAGTCCTTCATAAATACACGCACACAGGAAATAATATCACAGCCCTATGATAAAACGTACAAATGAGTAACAACCAGCGCTACCTCTAACAGGAGTCAGCATGGAGCTGGCAGCCCCACTAATCAGGCATCTAGCCACAGCATCGAGTTTTGACACCTCTTGACATTGATTCAAAACACTTGTTCCTCCTCATGCAAACCAAGTCGCACACAGCTTTAAAAGATTACAGCTTCTGTAATTTTTTTGGGGAATATTTTCCCCCAGATTGGTCTGGTCACATGGCTAGTACATATACTGATGGTGGGGATCTTTACTGACTGCAGAGTTTGGATACTTAATTGTGTAGGTGATACTTAAACATAGGAATCAGAACTGTAATCAGAACAAGATTTTACCACTACATTCAATTGTCTATATATATATCATACATTTTCCTCTCCAGTACCAATGAATTGTCCAGAAACCCTAAAACTGTTGGTTAAGGATCCTTGTACCACTACATACAAAACACTAGAGAGTTCCACTGTTGTTTTTCATATATATTAACCTCCCTTTTACTAATTCATCCCTACATATTTAAACTGGACTGGCCTAGTCTTTGATTTGGTAAGTTACAAATGTGACTTTAGGGGTGAATGGTTTAATTTCATTTTGGATATAACTGTAGCAGAACTGGGCTAAAGTACTTCTGTTGACTTGAGGTAGACCCTCAGTTGGTTAGAGTGACAGTACAATGATTGGAGCTCAAATCCCCATCCATCCAGAACACTGTTGTTGATATATTTTTTTGCTGATCTTAATTTTTTTATTCTTAAAAGATCTGCAATGTAAGGTTTTCTTTCCAGAATTGATTTATCAAAGCTATAATCATGTTAGAAAGAAAGGTTTCGATTGTATAGTTACTGTTTTGGCAGTGGTACGGGGATCCTTAATTAAACCATTACAGACATTTTAACAAGGTGTATAAAACTACCATACATTTTCCTGCCTCTGCTGATGGATGATCTAGTAGACAACAAACCAAGTGTATATTATTTCAGACATCATTTACAGATGTTTGTAAACTGTGGACGTTTACACAGATATTTCAGAAGCAGTGAGCATATGCCTGTCTGTCCCTAAAAATGGCCCAGAAAAAACTGAAACTGTTAAAATTACTGCAGATATTATACATGTTTACAAACTGTGTTTTTTTCAGAAGCCACTACCTATACAATCAAGTGTGTGCCAGTGGAAGGTCTACGAGGAACCCAAACTAGGATTATTTAAAGAATTATACATGTTTGCCGAAAATATACAAATATTTGGAGCAGTGTTTACATCAGCAAGCCTGTGGTTCTATAGGCGGTACAGCATACCTACACACAGAGCCTCCTACAGCTAACACAAAACATTTGCTCAGAAATGGCATGAGCTAACAATTTTGTTTCTTATCAAACTACATTTTTTTCACTTCCAGGGAGAAGTTGGCCTTATCTCTGGAGATAGACTACCACCTGTATACTGCATTTCATGCAGCAACAAGATAAATAAGGACCAGTGGGCAACGCTCGACCAAAACAAGCTAGTGGGGACCAGCACCAACAACCCTACATGCACTGCTGAGGACCAGTACNTATTTTGCTCAAAGATACAACACAGTGCCGTGCCGTGACTAGAACCTACAACCCTTCGGTCACGAGCCCGGAGTCCTATTGTACCACTAGACTACCGTGCATCCAAACTAGAACATCATTTTTCTTAAATCGATTCCGGTATATGTGGAACAGCACTCTATAATAATTTTGTTACTGGTTTTTGAACTCACGCTTGTAGTATATACAAGTCATATTTGTATTTGTATCCTCTACTTATTAAAATATCTAAAATATAACAAAATTGTTTATACAAATATGATATTCTGTTGTAGGTGACGATGACAGTCATCCTGGTAATGGTAAGTAAGATCACTGCTTTTTATTAGACGTTAATGCATGATCAATCAATTTTCCTAGGTTATATTTCTAATATCGTGTTTGGCCACAGATTACGCAGAAATACTAAATACATGTAGTTGCTATGGTTTATACAATATGAATGTATTGGAATCCAAGTATCTAGTCATCAGTGGGTTACAACATCACAGCCGTTCACAGCCAGGACGTTACGATGGAGTGAGGATCATAGTTTCTGATATTTTTCGGAAAGACCATTAAGTGCCGTGTAATAGATACCGTGCACGAGCTTTACATTGCCTTCCTTGGTAACATGTGTCTCTTTCCCTGGAAATAGGTTGTTCATATTCTGTAGATGTACGATACCTAAGCTGTTTAATTGCAAAATAAGTAATTAATTTCAGTGAAACAGCTTATACATTTTGAAACCATGTAAAATTATTCAGCAGTCCTTTTACTAAATTTAGTCCTCAAGAACTTTTGAAGACAAATTGGTTGTTTAATAGTAAATGGATTGTGAAGTTTTTACAAGAATATTGATCAGACTACTTGTTTTGTAACAATATTTGTCAATTAGACTCAGGCTTATTAGTAACAAACAGAAAATTAACGACATGAAATAAATTAACGCATGTATTCACCTGAACATATAAACAAAATCATAAGAATATAAATATACAAAATACTAAACACCCTTTTACTCCCACACGCGTTGTTTATAATTATTTGGTTATGTGCATGAAAACCATTATCTCTGGGAACTCTGGAGCGGGGTGTTTTGTTTACCATATTAAAAACGAAAACGTTCACTACATCATTTTACTTATTCTAGATTACAAATAATTCTAAAGAGATTTTGTATACTTGTATACTTGTACATGTTGTATACAGTAAACAAATAATTCTAAAGTGATTTTGTATACTTGTTTACTTGTACATGTTGTATACAGTAAATAAATAATTTCAAATTATGTTGTAAATGAAAAAGCATATAAAAATTACAAATGGAAACAAATCGACGCAATTGAGTAATATCCTCGCCGATGCATATTCATTCGATATTATTTGTTGTCATTTGAATGATTCACTTATTATTCACTTTAGGTGACGCAAACAATTGCTCAACCATTGGCGGCAACTGTGGAACTGGAGAATGCAAAACAAAGTGTCTTCCATCTACAGGTAAATATACACTTTCACAACTGTTACAAACTTAATCAGCATAAATCTAAATCTCAAAGAGTTCCAATTGAAAATATTTCATAATAAGATAATGCTATCAAAAGACCAGCTCGCTGGAATGTCACGTCTTCCTAGCACCATAGATAATATGAAAATAGATTACAGTTTTGATGGTGCCAGTCACATCAAAGTGCTATATGTACACATTTAAATGTAGCACCACCGACATCCTAGTATTTTCACAATACTGTCGGCGATGAACCTATAAAAAAGAAAGCGGTAAGCAAGAAAGAATAAAGATATCGATCATTAAAAAAAAGGAGCAGATCAATTTCGTAACACCATTCGGAGGCCTAGATTATTTTTTTTTGCAGTTATATGTTTATAATACTAAAAGTCTCGAACATTATAGTGTGGCATGAACGTTTTGAACTTTAAACAGTATGTTGTATGCCAAAAAACTAGGGTTAATGAGTATCGTTTTTTCATTAAGAAAAAACTAAAAACAAATAAAAGCCAACCAAAAACATGTAAAAATAAATACCTCACAACTGTTTGACAGCCAGACGAAATTTCGGTATTTAATGACGGTTTCAAATGGGAACACAATTTAACAAGTTTAAATAGCTAATGCACTGCATTGAGTTGCGATAATTTAGCATCAAATGTCTTGAAAATAACCAAACAGAGAGATTGTGTTGCCAGCTTCAGCTCAGATGGATCTACTACCCCGACATTTCGACTCAGGAATTCGTTATTTCGAGAAATTAAATCAAACTTTAGAGACATTTACTATTCTGTTTTCACTTTTAACTCGATATTGTAAGATGTTCCCCAGTGTGTGTAATATAGGCATATATTGCTAGATCCGGTATGTTATTGTTTTTGCCGACCTGAGAGTGTCACCTTTCCTGCATATCATGCCAGCACAGTATTTCCGTTAACTAAATCAGCCAATCAGCAAGTGTTTCATACGATCATAATACCTATCTAAAAATTGGTCCGGATTATAACAGTGCCTCCAAATAATTTAAATAGGTAATTGTTGACATATTTTACATTTAATGAAATTGACAGATATTGAACTTTCAAAAAATGTATAGTTTTAGTAAATTTTAAAATGTAATGGCGGATTGATATGGGGTCAAATGTCAGGGAGAGTTCCCGTTCCACTTCACGAAGACGCCTGTAACGCTCTTATATGCGACTAAACAAAAAATGCTTTTTGAATCCTTTGTCAGGTATGTATCTGGGAATCTAGACAGTTGTCACTATTGTTGAACTTCAAATATTAATGCTATTAGCTCAAAAGCTTAGTAATAACAGTGAATTATTTAATTGTGTGAGCCCTTTAAACGGACAACGGGTTGTTGCGCCTATCGGCAATGCTGCACGTTTGACAGGGTATGGAAACGACGCCTAGTGGCAATAGTGTATGTTTTTCATTGTTTAAACAATCTTGAGATATGCTTCTTTTGTCAAACAGATCTAGAAACTTACGTGTAATGATTGTTACTAGAAGAAACAGTTGGTATTAAAAAAATCCATTCAGAAAGCAATAGTCGATACCGGGTTTGCTTACGCAAAGGCTTTCAATTTGAAAGTACCAGATAATTGCAGAAGTATCGTCTTGTTTCTTATTACATTAGTGATTCTTTTTAATACAAGACTGACGTATTTAAACTGTCTTTCCAACAGGATCTACCACTACGGTTTCTGGTACGTATTTTCAGTACAGACAGCAAATATTCATTTGAATAATCTAAGAATTTTATCTTTAATTGTGTCAAACCGAAGTCAGCTTTTCTTTGCATTGTATATCAACTGATTTCCGCTTGAGCTTTCTTAGTTTATTTTTTGTTTATGATGCTGATGTCATATTCTGTGCATTGTCTGCATTGTTATATCAATACCTGAATATTTCTATTTTATCAAAATTTATTTTTATTCTTGCATTTTGTTTTACAAAACTCTCAATGAAAGTTTTCCGCTTATCTCCAATCTGTGTAATATTTGTTTTTTTATAAACACTTCGATATTATCGTAAAACATGTATTATCCACTAAGTGATATAACTGATTGTCCCCGTGAGTGAGGAGTACATTGTGATATTTTATGCGTAGATCTATTCATAACTTGTTTTCATAAGAGATACAAAAATTCCAGTTGAAATCTCATAAGCGCCATTTCATTATATATATGATATTTACTTGTTTGATAGTAGTTGCGTTAGTTGACTGATTAAAAATAATCTTTTTGTTTTTAACTTTCCCGGTTATATTTGATAAATAGTACAAACTGACATCAATGGAAACTATAAAAAACAAAGATAAAAAATAATACATATTTATGTATAATACATCTCGGTCACATAATACCAGGTTTTGATACAAAGTGAAATTCTTAAATGTCTTTCCAGCAGGTTCTGATGGTACCTCTTCAAACACTGGTACGTATCATTTCTGTTGAAACACAAGTGTAAATAACCTACTGATGCACATTACTATCAGCACTGTATAATCACATCAAATCTAGCTCGAACGAAGTCAACTTTTACCCTTGAAGTATACATGCAGTGTCCTATATGTATGTTTAGCGTTATAAATGAAAATGTATTTAACCAATGCAAACATGATAAAACAAAATAGTCTCATTAAATAAATTCATATCTGGATTAATTTTCGTACTTTTTGTAGATGTGTCATGTCAATAATTCCTTTTGACAAGTTTTCAACGATTTGAGTTCGAAAAACAGTTTTGAAAATTTACCAAATGTTATATATGTTTATAGGGAAAAATGTTTCCCGATTTAGTTAGCAGAGTTCAGTAGCGTACCTTGGGCATTGGTGATATTTTTGTTCACTGAATTACCCCTGTAATAATACATGTACCAAAATTAAAAAAGAAAAAAGCAGAAAATTGGTATATTAATGAGAAGTGGACTATGTGGTTTGAGACTACAGTTTTGGCCATTTGCAAATATATGTCTACGCAACAAAAGCTAGCGTTTCCTGCAGTCTAATTTTGTCCTCAGCACATGTGTAAATATATTGTGTAAAATCCAGTTAAACGACCTATGCTAAAACCATAGAATTTCTGCTACCGAGTAGTTGACATTCAGTTTAAGAAAGGTTTTAATAAAACAATTGCTACTTGCGTGGGTCAAATGTTAGTTAAAAATCATGTTTTAGTGCATTGTTTGGTGTTATATTTAGGCTTTCACAAGTCCCGAATCTGGGAAATCACTTCTTGAAAACAATTACATTCTACCAAAAAAAAATGTTTTCAAAGTGTAGTTTATGAATGTATATATGTGTAGGTGTGTTGTGCAGATTTAATCAACTATCCATGCTTATCTGAGACATTCCCTTTATTTTTAGGATCAGATCGTTTACACTGTACTCTGCTACCTTAGTGTGACATATTTTTTTTTAATTACTTTACAATACTCGATTGTTCCGCTATCACACTCAGTACAACAACACTGGAATATGACTTATCGAAGAGAAATGAACTGTGTGTATCAAAAAAAATGCATTCAGAAGGCGATAGTCGATAGCGGTTTTGCTTACGTGAAAGTACCAGATAATTTCACAAGTATCGTCATATTTTCTTAACTACTAGTACTCGGCTGTTATACATGTTATTATGACATTACGGATTATTATTATTATTTTTTGAATACATTACTGACGTATTTAAACTGTCTTTCCAACAGGTTTTACCACTACAGCTAATGGAACGGATTTTCAGAGCAGCAAGTATTAATTTGAAATAATCTAAGAATGTTATCTATAATTGTGTCATACCGAAGTCAGCTTTTGATTTCATTGTATATCAACAGTCGTAACGTATACTAGTACTAATCATCTTAAGAGTCTTTTCTAATATAAATATATCAGTTTATATCACTATATCAATACAATATTGATTACAACATATAACCGTGGGATACTTGTGCTTACGACAAACGTCATCACTATTTATGGAAAAAAAAGATTACATATACCACAATGACACTTGAGAGAATTATATGAATCATACATCTAACGTGTTGTTGGTTATGTTTTCCAGCACTCAGCAAAAGTGGATCAACAAGGTTGGAAATATTTACGCCAGTTCTAGTTTTCGGGATTCTGATGTGTTTCAATCCATGAAACAATGAACCCATGTCGAGAACGAGATATCTGTAAACCATTGTTAGTTAAGACGAAACAAATGAAAGAAGTCTTTTTTTCGTTCCTGCTTTAAATGCAAGCGTTGAATCACTCTACATGTGAGGAGCTGCACGTGCGTGTAATTAGTGATAGTTGTTGAACTGATTGCGGTAACGAAAAATAATCGGTTATGTATACAAATATATAGCATACTATTATTTATACAAATTACTCAATTCGATCAAATTAAAATAATGTTCCTGATTGAGATGAATTATCCGATGTAGTTTTTGTTTTACCTAGCACTCCTCCTTTCTTGAAAAATCATATCAATACGTACCTTTCCTTCTGTTTTAACAGTAATTTGACCAATTTGGAATTCCAATTTTGGACCCTTGCATCGCCAGTAAGTCCTATTATTCAAACTAAGCTGTGTGCTGCAGTTCGATTTATATCTGACATACTGTATCAATTATAAAATATTAATGGTACAGTCATATGTATGTGTCGTACGTTCATCTGTGTTAAGGATCCATTCACATTTCTCGCAAACAACACAGAGGATTTGTTTATTTCATTCTGAATCAGATGCTAAGAGATATATCCATTACAAAGATGTTGATTAATTATGAATAAATGCCTTAAAAAACTGAGAATTGTTTGCTTTATGTATTTATTTATCTTTTATCTTATTATTTTATGTAAGGGCTACATATGTATATTCTTTCTTTCTTGTAAACAAGCATGTTGATCTTTACTTTAATTAACAAAGAGAAATGTTTTATATTATCAAAGCTTATATTTATATCAACGTGTCTGCTAGATGATACTTATTACCTGACGAGGCACTTATACGGAAACGCTCAAGAAAATGGACAAGAACCAAGTTCCGAAAGCCGGCAGCAGACAACAATGGCGTGTGAACCTGATTAACTATTTGTATCAAAGAAATAAAGATTCCTGAATTTCCCTCGTGAAAGATAATTACTCTCAGAGAAACAAAGTATCGTGTTTCCCTACTACATTTGTACAGGTGCAATTGCTGTATAATAGTAGCACCCACAATCAATGAAGATAGGTGCGTATTACTAAAATTCTACTTTTCCCTCGATTTGAATTTGTTTTGAAAAATATATAAAAAAAACGTTTTCGTTATGACATTATAACAAAATCAAAAAATTGTGTTGCGGTTGTGTATTTCTAATAAAACGTTTTCACTACTCATGATCATTGACCGGATGAAAGGTTAAAAAATTTGAACCACGTAGATTTTGATTTTATTTTTTATACATTTTTTTCTTCTTTTTCTTTTATCTCAATTTCTCTCAGGAAGCGTTGACGAAATTCCAAGATATAAGGTTGGTAAAAACTTGTAAAAACTTTGCAGGCGCTAATATTAATCAGATAAGTATACTCCACGGAGACAAACCTTGACAACTGTTTGTCTTAGTTTAAACTTGAGTTTATTAGCAGTATAATATTCCAGTAATACAAACATGATATACATACATGATTCGAAAATAAGTACAAAGTACCTATGTTAATCCGTCTCGTTTTTTGTAATGACGCCTTACAAATTGACATCATTACAACATTGGTAACTTTATTTTATCTTTTACATAAATCTTACTTTATTAAGGAAGGAATATACATCAGGATGTTTTAAAATGCTATCTGTATCTACAAGCATAAAACGTGTAAAGAGTACATACATATATTATACTGTGAACAGATTTTTTTTCTCTCAAATTAAAGTAAATCGAGGGAAAATTTGAGGTTATTTGTGAAAATTAAAGCCAAGGGCCATACGAAACATCCCCTATCTGTTGAAAACAAATGGGGACAACAATTATAATTTCAGTATTTTTTTTCGATATTCATTAAAATAATTGTTATAAAAAATATTTGGGTCTTCAATTAACAAACAAGAAACTGACATTAGGTTGCTTGGGAAAACCTATTAAACTCATCATCTGCATACAAGATCGATTAAAACATCAACATTTATAACTGATTTAGTAATCGAACTTAATGGAGTCCCTCTATATAAACAATAAAAAATTGTGCTGAAAATTAAAAGGATTTATCCCAATGTATGCCGGGCTTACCTCCCCTGCTACCGTAACTATTTTTACAAAACGATTCTATTTAGACCCAGCTTATTTTCCCTCAAACAAATTATTGATGTTTTAAAATTTCGCTAATTGTTTATTAGCTTGCTTATATTATTCATGAAATTTAGTTTATAGGAGTTTGTTGTATTCGAAAGTATATGGCATTTTTATATATAATGCCAGTCAAATTATTTTTTAAAAGTGCATATGTGAAAATGGAAAATATTAGGTTAAAATCTTTTCTCAGTGTCCAGCTAATGTTCCGTTACATTTTAACGTTTTTCAATTTGCGCAAGTTAATTGATTTTCCCCTAACTAAATTTGTATTATATCCCCTTATATGGTTTGCCTTTGGTATTTAATTTAAAGTCGGAAACGATATCTATTTCAAATCTTGGTCATATAATCGCCATTCTTTATTAATATTTATCCAACGATTTCTAATTGGCTCCTTGTGAGACACATATAGATGATAAGGTAATTACAACAAAAAACAGCCCAGTGATGCCGAATGCCAAGGAAAATACCTCTGTATAAGAGATGAGAACATTTAATATTTCACAGATTTACCCGTCATTTGAAAACACTTTCTGTTGATTAAGGTCGTTTTGAAAATTGAACTACCTTATCAGAATTAGTTTTATGGCCATATCGCACCACAGAAATATAAAAAACGAAATCAAGGGGAAGTAACTGTATTGAAAAGCTACAGTAATATTCTCTATTGTTTTGTCTGCTATGGGACAGGCATCCTTAATAGTGCTCATATACTTAGTGCAATAAACACACACACCTGTCTATCAACTACATGTGCCGGATCAATTATCCGCTAATGGGATTATTTTGAACGTCACTAGGTGTAAATGATTTATGAAAAACTTTGATCGCTTACCATGGATGGTTCTATCTTTAATTAATACTCGAACAGAAATACGGAAGCAGTGCAGTGTCTGGTAGTGGCTAGTGTCTGGCAGTGTCTGGTAGTAATATCGACTAATTCACTATATCTAAAATACAAAGGATTTCATGATCTAAGATCCGATACGAGACATCTATTTATAAACATTTTCTTCTGGTTGGTAAGTATGAATTATAAACGTATAGACCTTTATTATTTTTTAAAACATCTTTAAGATCATATTGTTTCGGAAAATGAACAACGGGATTCAATTCCTATTTAGTGTTTATAAGACCTTTCGGAGTATCTTCTTTTTTTCAACTCATTGGTTGTCAGATGTGAAATCTACGATGATTTCTTATTTCAACTGTTTTTCTAGTTATTTTGACATTTTTCGAATCTTAAAATTTATTTTTGAAACAAGTTTTTTCGACATAAAGTATACTATTGATACTAGTAATTATGACATTGAGATATCTTATTGGTACTAGTCATTCTAACATTAAGATATCTTATTGATACTAGTCATTGTGACATTGAAATATCTTATTGATACTAGTCATTCTAACATTAAGATATCTTATTGATACTATTTATTCTGACATTAAGATATCTTATTGATACTCGTCATTCTGACATTTGGATATCTTATTGATACTAGCCATTGTGACATTAAGATTTCTTATTGATACTAGACATTCTGACATTAAAATATATTATTGATACTAGACATTCTGACATTAAAATATATTATTGATACTAGACATTCTGACATTAAGATATCTTATTGATAATAGTCATTCTGACATTAAGATATCTTATTGATACTAGTCATTCTAACATTAAGATATCTTATTGATACTAGTCATTCTGACATTAAGATATCTTATTGATAATAGTCATTCTAACATTAAGATATCTTATTGATACTAGTCATTCTAAAATTAAGATAACTTATTGATACTAGTCATTCTAACATTAAGATATCCTATTGATACTAGACATTCTGACATTAAGATATCTTATTGGTACTAGTCATTCTGACATTAAGATATCTTATTGATACTCGCCATTCTGATATTGATATATCTTATTGATACTAGTCATTGTGACATTAAGATGTCTGATTGATACTAGTCATTCTGAGATTAAGGTACCTTATGGTACTAGTCATTGTGACATTGAGATATTTTATTGATACTAGTCATTCTGAAATTAAGATATCTTATTGATACTAAACATTCTGACATTAAGATATCCTATTGATACTAGTCATTGTGACAATAAGATATCTTATTGATACTTAACATTCTGACATTAAGATATCTTATTGATACTAGTCATTCTAACATTAAGATATCTTATTGATACTAGTTATTCTAACATTAAGATAACTTATTGATACTAGTCTTGCTAACATTTAGATATCTTATTGATACTTGTCATTCTGTCATTGAGATATCTTATTGATACTAGTCATTCTGACATTAAGATGTCTGATTGATATTAGTCATTCAGAAATTAAGATACCTTATTGGTACTAGTCATTGTGATATTGAGATATCTTATTGATACTAGTCATTCTGACATTAAGATATCTGATTGATACTAGTCATTCTGAAATTAAGATACCTCATTGGTACTAGTCATTGTGACATTAAGATATTTTATTGATACTCGTCATTCTGACATTAAGATATCTTATTGATACTCGTCATTCTGACATTAGGATACCTTATTTCAGAGAAATGACGGCCGATCGTAGTCACTAGAATGAGTGTAGTTAATAATCTCAACCATCTTGAGATCTTTTAAAAATTTTTGCAATTGTGACAAAATAAATCCAAACACCATTCACTAAAGTTTCACACTTTTGTTTATCTTTTTTTTTATTCATTGAAAAAGTACATAACCACCAGGACAGTTACACGTCAATCAAAAGTTTTGACATACCTCTCTATCTCCTCTGAACTAAAATACAGTTGAATATTTCTATAACATTTCACAGTATGATGGTATACTTGGGCGTGGTATGAATTCAAGGATGTGTTTACCATAATCATGATTTTATGCATCAATACTTATAAATCAGCTTGTAGGGAAATAACTTGTTGCTATGAGACCCTTACCCTTGCTATTAACCACTAGAAAAGAGGAACGACTGTCAAATCTGCCTTACAAAAATACAAAACATTTTTCAAAACTCTAAGAGTCGCGAAGCGCCTCAAGTGTTTGATCGGTAAACACTTTGCACACTTTCGGGGTTTCCTCATGTGTTTAAGCCTTCTGGGAAGTTGATGCCGCTTACAATCTACAAAAATATGATAGTAAACCCCTGCGATATCCGTGTTAATAACATTTTACAGGTGAAATATCATGAATTCTCTATTTGATAAACATATTTCTGCAATGCAGTTAAGATATGCGATTATATATTCACACCTGAAGAAATCTTCCTTAATATTGTCCAATCAAAACGGAACATTCTATTTACTGCGTAGATTTTCAGTTTCAAGTTTAGATTAAGTGGTTGTGTGGTTCCACCTTTGCATCATGCATTATGGTATTTTCATAAATACACATTTTATTTTTGTTTGGAAATCTTACCATTTAATAAGCAAACAGCAGAATTGCATCGAGAAACCCATTCAAATTGGCGCTTTGTAGTTGCCAAGCCTGACGTCAATAGAACCTGGCGTCAAAAATTACGCTTCAAATTCCCGTGCTTTTCTAATGTAGCAATATTTCCGTCCGTTCGACGTGAAAAGATGTAATAAATAGAAAATGTAATGGTTTTCCCTATTGTATACGATGTATATGTATTACTCTCGTATAAATCGAATATGTGAAAACAACCAAAACACAAGCATTGTGGAAAAATGCGTCCTCGTAGCAGACTCGAGAAGTACATAATGTAGTAACTTCTTTGATAAGTATCCTCAACCAGCTATTCACATTTGATATATTATTCAAAAAGGGGCTACGATTAACGCTTTTACCAAGAAGACGGTTAATATCAAATAAGAAGACGCTACCTACAATGTTTGCCCCATACTATTACTTTGGAGTTGTTACAATTTGGAGATGATTCGTGTTCATTGGCTAAAAGTAAGTTAATATTTCTAGCTGTACAAAATTATATTCTTAAAACTGAAAGATTTTTTACAACTGAATAATATGACATGTAAACTTGTACAATAGATATATCTTACCCCAATAACCTTACTCTAAGGAGGTTTAAATTATTGTTATATCCATTAATTATTGGTATATATATATGCGTGTGTTGTGTGTATGAATGGTGTTATCACGTACTGAATATATTAGTTGCTGTTTAGTATACTTGGTGATAGGTTTACATAAGTGTCTGTGACACTTGTTCCTATTTCCCTCTGTCTTTTCTTTTCATTGTAATAACATGCTTGAACTGAAATTAAAGAAAGTTTAAACTAATATTTTATCCGAAGGTACATTGTCAAACGAAATATTCGTAAAAACTGCGGCAGGTACAAATGGTATTTCATGTAAAGCATGCACTGTCTCTTTTCTCTCTCAGAAGATGATGTTATTAGCAAATCGTCGATGTTTCAACGTGCAGTTAAGATGTACATTTGCGTGCTTTTGGAAAATTATTGAGTGACAATATTTCAACATGTAAGGATATTGAGAGCAAACGGAATATTGTATACGACAATATATTTGAAAAATCCTCATGGTTGTTGGACTGTTAGTAAGTCATATTTTCATAAAAAATATGTGGTGTTCAGCAGCTTCGCTGCATATTCTTATTAGTTCTAACATACAGTAAAAAATAAGATATCAAACTTAAGTATAAAATATACATAAACCTCTTTTCCACATAGATGGGCGTTTCTTTCATACTGGACTGAGATATCCGTATTTCCGGCGGTGTTGACTGGCGGGGGAGTTATAGTGACCTTTCGTGGTCACGCTATTGCTTGTGACGTCTTTGATGACATTTTGTGGTCAGTCAGGGTCATTGACGTCATTAACAGTTGCCACCCAGGTTTTATATGCAAATGAGAAATGTGCGGACAGTTTACAACTTTAGAAGAAGAGCAGCTGTTTTACGGGTTTAAAGTAATAAGCAAGAAACAAACCATTCCATCCCTGACGTGATGTATGGATACAGTCATTCAAACCCCCAGGATAAAATATTGAGCAGAATATCCTCGGAAAAGCCTCGGGTGTCCTGCCCAATATTTTATCCCTTGGGTTTGAATTCCCTTATCCATACCTCACACCAGAGACGGATTCTGTTTATCTGTTTTTTTCTGCTCTGTTCCCCTAAACGTAAACAAATCAACATGTTATTAATACTTAAACGTTTGCCATCAAATTACACAACATCTTCTATAAACATTATATTGTGATGTTAGACGTATATTATCTTTAAACATTAGGTACAAATTACGGTTAGTTATAACAATATTTCAGGAACATTCGACAACATTCAGTATCAGTAAATAGTAACAATATGTATTCATACACCACAGCATTTTTGTATTAAAATGGGGCACATGTTCAAAAATAACATGCAGTTAGTCACTGCGGATGCCAAACAAAGGAAAACGTTATAATGCACCTTATTGCCATTTCGCTCATTGAGTACATGTACCTATCAGTGGTATTAACGGTCAAAAGTATAATAAGTACTATGTATTATATCGTCTGCAACATTTGTAGAAACAAAGTAAAACGGAGACTAATCACTGTACAGCGATCTACAGCAAATGATTCGTTCTAAAACTACTGTAAGAAATGCATTGCCAATCTCGAGAATTGACTCAGATTAACACCTCATTATACCGCCACTATTTGTCCAGAAAAAATGTTGTCATTATAACGTGATTTAACGATAAATTGGGAGAAGTCTACAAAAGCAATCTTTAAGAAACAATGAAAAAGGAACCTTATACAAATGTTGGCGGTAAGCAAGATGGCAAATAAAAGGAGTGCTTGATTTATGTAACCTACCAGTAGAGACATCCACCTTGCTACAACCAATGATCACATGTTACTAATAAAGATTCAGACAAAAAATGGAAAAAAGGCGTTCGTGGAGTTTACACATATATACATGTTTGTGTTTTCTCTTCAAAAAGTAGGTCTACACACAAAGATGTATTCAAGGTCAACCAACCAGAACAAACCATGTCTTTGTAAACACAATACGTGTATGGAAATCAGAACGCAGTATACAGTTATAACATAAACACAATATACCAACTATAAGGACCTCGTCTGATTTTCAAACAGAATGGTTCCGTTCGAAGAGGCGTTGGAATAATCGATCCCTTCATCACTTAACAGAAATTTTGAACCATCAGTTCATGTTCCTAAAGCACTTTATACAAGTAATTTGTTGCTGCTACAAGTCTGCGGAGAACCTTTAAATGAACTATTTACATGTGTCGATTTGTATTATTTGAAATAAAGAAATAAATAAAACTTTATGCATTTTACAGCAGTGATAAAAAGTTATATAAACTTATATTAATCACTTTTGTTTGCCAAGATGACCGCGCACACGGGGTTTTGGTATAGAAGGAGACTTGGGTACTCCCAGACAACCCAAGTTGTCGTGTATGAGACGACTAAATACCTTTCTGAATCCGATCGACGACTCGACCCTGACTCAGACACCCAACACAGCACCCGTTAACCATTCATTTAGACCACACATCTCTGTATGTGTTTACCATACATAGATGAAATCATTGTGATGACGTCGGGCACTACAATGGCCATTACGATAAAGACTAGAATGGTCATTCCAACATACCCGATGCTTTGTGATGAGGGTCTATCGTCTCGGGCACTGGTCAGCTTCCTTTTAAAAGAAGAGGTGGTATTTTTACTGACCGTTAACGTTTGCTGAAGTTCTTGGATGAGATCATCGATAGATTTATTAAGGTACTTCAAATATGCGTTCGTGGTCTTGCATTGACATGGAGAACACGTGATGTTGGAACGGCTAGACTGAGTGGTATCAATGAAGGTTGCGGGTTCTGAAGACGCCTCTGTGCTTTGGTTGTTGTTCAAGAAGGTCTCAGTTGTGTGGCCCATAAGTCTTGTAGGAAGCGATGTAGTCAAGGTAGTTGTCTCAGCGGTGATTTCTGTAGGTGTGTCTGTGATGTTCCTTTGGTCTATTGGGTCAACCTCTGTTCCTGTAACAGACAAAATAGAAATAATATATTTTCAATTAATCACAATTTACAAACATGAGCAGATCACAGTGGCCAAATTCCGGATAATTCGTCGCTTGTTTTTTTATACAATCAAATAATAAGTCTATCCATTTTCAACAAGAATGATTTGGAGCAAGGGCATTTTTTTAAATGGTTCTAAAATGCCGAGCCCCGTGGTGTGATATGCTGGAAGTGCAGTCATTTTTCGCTTAACCAACCAACACTGCAGATTTCAGCAGCGTTGAAAAAATGCGTCAAATTAAATCAACAAGTAGTTGTACTGTAAATAAGGTAAGGTTTAACTTTAACTGAAAAACACCTAGGTATAAGTGATCATATGTATATTCTGAAGGTATTCAGAAATATTATGAGAGCAGTATTAATGTTAATGGTAGAAATGATGAACTTCTTGTTCCTGGTTTGTTAAGCGTATTAAAAACCCGTGAAATAATGAGCATTGTCATGGCAGATGACTGTATAGACTTGCTTGGTGTTTGTTAATTATCTTCAATAGATTTTGTACGGATGTTCAAATTAATATTTTACTGATAACTTGTGTTAAGTACGATACACACTGTTGAGCAAGTCAATATTCACAAATAATCGTTATTACACTTATATAGATCACGCAAATTGGATATCATCAGGATCAGATAAGATATACCGTTCAATGACTATCAAGTATATTATTGATGTATGCATGCTTGGCAGTTTCATTTGAAAAAGAAAACGATTTCCCCATACAGCACTCGATCCATATTGTGTACTTTGAATTGAGAATGACAATCGATTTTTTTGTGTATAATATGCTAGTTTTGTTCTAATATTGCCACATTATTAATAATTAAGATGAAATTATCATATATTTTTATTTGTCGTAATCAACCTCGCCATGTTTTCTATAAAACAGAATATTGTTAATATATCAAATAACATAATCGCTTCACATTTCCAACCATTCGGATTGCTATAGCCGAGAAAATAAATAATAAATCGAATTACAATAAAAACAAACAAATGCTTAATCGATTCGAAAGTACCATACATATCTAGTTAAACGGGTATCTTTTGGTCGTTTTTTTTCTCTCAAAAAAGGCCGATGTTGATTGATTGAAATGCTTAAGTAAATTGAGTCACTTTTAGCATTCAGAACTTCTTGTGTGTTAGGAGGATGCAGAAAATTGTCTTTGCTGACAGATAATATTAAAACGTCCATCCACCTGTCGGAGGCACGGTACTGTAGTCTAGCGGTAGGACGCCGGGCTCGGGGTCGAAGGGTTGCGGGCTCGAGTCACGTCACGGCACTGTGTTGCATCCTTGAGCAAGATACTTTACACCGCTTGTATCAGTCTATTCAGCTGTAAATGAGTAAGTGGTTGGGCAGTACTAGAATTGTTATGTTAGCTGTGAGCGCCGAAATGGCAGCACCGGCTGTATGCTCCCAAAGGAGTTGAGAAAGATATTGGCTGGTTTGCAAAGGTCCTAAAACGACGGATAATAATGGTTTGTGAACCACTTTCGGACGACCTACGAACTAGCTTGACGAATGTCTAGTTAAACGGATTATGCTAGCGTTGTCTTACAACAACTTTGGTTGACCAGTTGAAAAAACTTAGTAAACCATGGCTCCTTTGAGCAATCAGAACTGTGTGTTTTGATTTGTCAGAAGAAAATCTCTTCTTGAAGTTTATCGGTGGTAAAGTATTACAATATTGAAAATCGTTACTTATTTCAACAGGATAAACTTGTCATTTAGACTGTCAAATATATAACACGTTTAAAATACCTTCTAGTGGTGGTTTATTCAAATTGACCTGGTATTCATGACATACATATTATGTTCTCCTGAAATATCTCGTACCGATAGTAATATATTTCTTTACGAATGTGTTAAAACTCCTGTTTAAAATGTACTGTCCGCCTATCATCGTATTTTACCTGTATGCTAATGCTATCATGTAAAGGAATGGTATTTTTCATTATGCGATCTAATATTTCGTCGTGATTTCATCATCTCCTGAATATTTCCAGATATTCAAGTGGGCGGATTCGATATTGTTTCACAATAGAATGTGTGAAAATAAAATCAGAGCGAAATGCATAAATGATATTTGTCACAACTAACTAGTGTGTAATAAACATTAAAACGGAATATATCATATACGAACTAATTTTACATACCTGTATCTATTATCTATTATTTGTGGTAAGCTGAAAGCTTATAGACCTTTATATACTGTAACAGGGTGGTCGGGTGGCGCAGTGGACAACGCACTTGCTACCACCAAGGCGGCCGTGGTTCGATTCCCCGGTCGGCCATGGAAAAGTATGGGGTTACCTGCCCGAGCACGTGGGTTTTCTTCGGGTACTCTAGTTTCCATCCACGTTAAGACTTCCGCACGCTAACGTATTGGCCTTCAAGGGTGATTAATATAAGTGGAAATAACTTGTTTTGAAACTGTTGTAAAATAGTTAAAGATTATGTATAAAAGTGGAAATTTCGCCGTGTTGAAATGCTCGACGTTTTCGCCTAAATAAGTGAGAAAATATCCACACGCAAATATACATTTATAAATAATATAGATTATAAATACATTTTAAATATTCAGATTTTAGAACCATTGCTAGCGCGAAAACTTCTAAGCCGCGATCAGTTGAAAGGGTAGAAACTACATACAAAGGGTAGAAACTGCATACAAAGGGTAGCAACTACATACAAAAGTTACCTCGAGAAGGCCATTTTCTATTGATGCATGTTAAACTAGTAAGTTACATTAAACAACGTTTGACGTCATATGGACTTCAGACAACATTTTATTGTTACGTGGTCCTAGGACAACAAACAAAACAACAAACTACATGTGATTGTAGACGAACCTGTTACGATAACTTCACACAGAGTGAGGTAGGAACCTGAGGAACGCTGTGATACTCGGAGGAATCGTCCAACTCTCGGTTCATCACACGTCATGTTCGTCAATACACCGCCAGGCAAGTGTGTCCCTGTGTGTTTGAAGCATACCACAGCCTCTCCCAATTGACCGTCTGCAGTAGGGCTCTTCGGCAGGTAGACTTCTATGTCGAAGTCCTTCAGTCGTTCAGCTGAAAACAAAATTTATGGTCACAACAGGTATTCCGTGTACAGAAAATATGAATTTTTGCAGATTTTAAAGATGAATTAAACAATTAGAATATATCACCAACGGCTTTTCAAGCTTTAAAAAGCAACGAGGCAAGACCTGAAATAGAAACCTTAATCTTTGATAATTCTACCTGGTTAACGTCAATATTCTGGCACAGTCCATAAATATGACCAAATCGATATTACAGATCCTTGTTCTACTGTTACAAATTAGGTATTTGAAACTGTTTTTCTGTTGGCATTACTATAGCACTGATACATATTTCTGAAAAGAAAACCATACCTTTTGGAGCGCTTACGAAAAAATGAGATGAGATGAAATAAACAAGAAATAATTAACAATAGTGTTCCGAATGAGAAAAAAAACAAAGAAAAATCAGCATATCTAGATTCTGTGCTCAAGCCAGCTTTCTTGTAACCCACCTTAATCATGTCAACGATCAAAAAGTCAAATTTAAATATTGAAAACAGTATTTGGCTTCAAGTTTCTTCAATTTTTGTCCAAAACCTTAACAAAATAAGATTTTTTAAACAATTTATAATTGGAACAAGAAAAAAGACTTGAGCACAAAATCGATGCTTGAGCATGAGAACGGTTTCACGAATACGGGCCCTGGATTCGAAACCATAATCTCATATTGTTATGCTGTTGCTCAAACCGACTGAGCTACCTTGTCAGCGGAAGTGTTCTGGCTCACTCTAAAAACAAAGTGCATTAGGAGAGGAAGCCTTAACCCTCTCACCACTGCAAACCGTATTGGGCTCATATAAATCAATGCATGGTAGAGTCTACTTCAGTTACATAGGGGTGAATTGGTTAATAATACTCTTTGAACGAACACTGCAGTGGAACGATCCACTGTTTTGCTTGCAGAGGGACAAAGATCCCGAAGATAGATACAATGACAGTTATACACACTTAGACACTCACCAAAATTTAACCTGTTGAGAATGGCCACGTGTGTAATTAGATAAATCGTTTCAAGATCAACTTGCCACCATGGAGCTGTATTCGA
Source organism: Mizuhopecten yessoensis (assembly GCF_002113885.1). Lineage (NCBI taxonomy): Eukaryota > Metazoa > Mollusca > Bivalvia > Pectinida > Pectinidae > Mizuhopecten > Mizuhopecten yessoensis. Next base: position 105,159 of record NW_018408519.1, read on the forward strand.
AGCGTCTGTATGAGTGCAGGAGCCATTCGGATACCATGGGTCAAGAATTCCATCGACAGCTTCCGAAGGTAAACCCGTTGAGGACTGCGTGGAGGACTGCGTTGCCGGTTTGTTCAACGCAATATTAGTCAATGCAATGGCAGGATCTGGGATAAATGAATAGTAAACATCGAGCTTAGATATAAAGGAATTCATGGCGTAAAAATTAAAACAAAACGGGAACCGGGAGGTGTGGTAGATAAATAAATAAAAGAGAAAATAAACAACGAGCTTAAATATGAAGGAATTCATGGCGTAAACATTAAAACCAAACGGGAACCGGGAGGTGTGGTAAATAAATAAATAAAAGAGAAAATAAATATCGAGCTTAAATATGAATGAACGATTGCACACCAACAAATCAATAGGTACCGAACGAGACTCGGGCGAATGATAATAAAAGTATTTTACAATAAATATTGATGAATTATTGCATTGCGTAAATAAATCATAAAGTACCAAACGGAATCTGGGCGGTCTGGCAAATAAATAAAAACAAAATAAATAAATGTCGAGCTTGAAAAAAATTAAAAGATACTAAACAGGTCGCGGGCGCTCTGGTGATAAACGTTCTTTATAATTAAATACACTGTTGTAAGCTAATTATAAGACATCCTTGTGATATTATAGTTTAAACATCATTTCATAATTATTATGCTTTGAATATTTTTTTATATGTTATTTACTTAAACGACATTTGTACTTGTTCGGGCAAGCGCTAGCGAGCCTAAAGCAATCATCAATACTTTGTTAAAACAAAAGTATCAATCGTACAGCTGCTTTCAAGAATTAAGATTGAATCATTCGTATCGTGTTGAAGTATATTAATAGCTAGATCACTATGTTTCCGGATTTAAAAAAAATCGTTCATCTGCGTGTGTTACGTTCATCTTTAAAGATTCAAGAAAGAAGACTCTGCTGGCGGTTGTTACATGTAAGTCCCTAAGGTTTGTCGTAAGCGTGAAAGCCACACTAATCTATTTTGAGTTGTGTCACGTTTCATAATTAACACTTTATTCGATATATTATTAATAATTTACTAGTACTTCACCAAATTTTGAAATTCATAAAGTTAAAGGTTATGTAACCCCCATCAATATCCTAATCAATATTTAGTAATATAGCAGATACTATTCTGCATTTGGGACATTGCATTTATAACTGTGGGTCGTTTTCCAGTACAAATGTTCCTTATTGGGATAAGGGGCAATACTTTTATCAAAAAAATATGTCTACCGAAGTTTATCACTTTATTTCATTAACAGGTGCGTACATTTCCTTAGACTAGAGACATTAAATCAGCGCATCTGAAATTTGTAAAGAATATTAAGATATAGGTCATCAACAAGAAATTATGAAGTGAATGGGAAATGGGGTCATGTTCCTTTAATGCTTATTTGATATCAAAGGATAAATAAATATATGTTAAAATTAGTTCTACGTTACATGAAGAATAAGCTTTTAAACTAAAAACGAGCAATTTACAGCAAGTATTGTTAGATAAATATGAACGAAGTATTAACAACATATAAACACATACTAATGGAAGGCTGTACGGTAACTAAGCATGTATTCATGAAAATGGTTTCGTAATTATAAATTGTAGATCTCAATAGTTTCGTATTGTCCTATGCCTAAACGTGTTCCAAGATAGTGGAGACCTTGTGTCATTTTGAAATGAAGACCAGTATAATTTATGATGGGGTGCATCATAAACATAAATCATAAAAGGAGACATTTTTATTTACAAAGGAAGTTCTAGGATCTTTTCCAAGCATGTATAATATTTCTGTTGGTATATTGAAGCCTTCAATAAATAGACTGATTATACAAATAAGCAACTTTGTATCAAGCAGATGAAATTAGAAATGATTGAAATTGATTTCAACATATTTTATTACAAATATATATTTACAAAAGAATTGGACACAAGTTTTCACAACTTATCACAGTCCTTTCTTTAAATACATGAACATAAACAATAACTTGATAAGGCAATTTACGCAATGTATATAAATTATGTTTTTATGTGGAAATAGAAAATAAAGAGGAAGAAAAGACGGATAGAGAAACGAAGTAAAGGATATAGTAACAGGTAGAGTCGGAGAAAAAAGAGTGATAGAGAAAGAAAGATGATCACATTCAACCAAACCGGTTGCATTTGCTGATATAATTTTAGACAGATTTTGCAATTGAGGTATTTTCAAGCTTTTTTGTAAAAGACAAAACCAATAAAGTTCGTTGCCGACGGTTTCCAAGAACATAAACTAAATCTACATCTCCAAAGACAACTGCAACAAATATATTTAAATATACGTCCCCTCACCGAATTTTTTTCAGCGTTATGAATAAACGTTCAGAAAATTAATATAAAGGTTACTTACCAATGTGCAGCAGAAACGCCAAAGATATCCACAGAGTTTTAAAGCATACGACACTTTTTACTTGACGCGCCATGCGGCCTATTGGATGCTAGGATCGCACTGAAAGCCTGCGGTATATACACAGAGGTCTGGTGTGAAGCTATCTGAACTGGTGACGTTTCTCTGCTGTTCAATATTGATGAACTGACGAAGAATACCTGTTATCACATAAAGCTGGTAGACATGTATATTATAATTGCTGATTCGAAACGACGTGAAACCGTTCTACCGGCATGACGATAGCTTTGATTAATTATTTCTGAAAAGAAAATACCTGGCAGAACTAACAACGATGAAATAACCAAACTATAACCATATTCGCCGTGTACTACGGTTCCTCTACTGTATACACACTTACTTGCGCTCTTCTATTCAGGTCAACAGGAGTGAATCAGATAGTTGTTTTTCGTAAAGTTTGAAAAAAAAAAAAAAAAAAGTTAAATTTTGATCTTGAGCCATACTACTCAATGCTATCGAGGTTGGTACACAGTTCATTGGTCTCAGTCTCGAGTCTTGTAACTCCATGCAACCAGATAGCAGAGCTGATGCCGAATTGCTAGCTCGAGTATGTTCGGGATATATTCATGCTGTTCCGGTGTGGATCCAAACAATTGTAAATATTCATTTCAGAAAATTACGTGCCTCCGTGTTCGGAAGGTTGAATGCCGCCATACCCAGATTATACGTGCCTCCGTGTTCGGAAGGTTGAATGCCGCCGGACCCAGATATACGTGCCTTCCTGTTCGGAAGGTTGAATGCTGCCGGACTCAGATGTACGTGCCTCCGTGTTCGGAAGGTTGAATGCCGCCGGACCCAGATATACGTGCCTTCCTGTTCGGAAGGTTGAATGCCGCCATACCCAGATTATACGTGCCTCCGTGTTGGAAGGTTGAATGCCGCCGGACCCAGATATACGTGCCCCCGTGTTCGGAAGGTTGAATGCCGCCGGACCCAGATATACGTGCCCCCGTGTTCGGAAGGTTGAATGCCGCCGGACCCAGATATACGTGCCCCCGTGTTCGGAAGGTTGAATGCCGCCGGACCCAGATATACGTGCCCCCGTGTTCGGAAGGTTGAATGCCGCCGGACCCAGATATACGTGCCCCCGTGTTCGGAAGGTTGAATGCCGCCGGACCCAGATATACGTGCCCCCGTGTTCGGAAGGTTGAATGCCGCCGGACCCAGATATACGTGCCCCCGTGTTCGGAAGGTTGAATGCCGCCGGACCCAGATATACGTGCCCCCGTGTTCGGAAGGTTGAATGCCGCCGGACCCAGATATACGTGCCCCCGTGTTCGGAAGGTTGAATGCCGCCGGACCCAGATATACGTGCCCCCGTGTTCGGAAGGTTGAATGCCGCCGGACCCAGATATACGTGCCCCCGTGTTCGGAAGGTTGAATGCCGCCGGACCCAGATATACGTGCCCCCGTGTTCGGAAGGTTGAATGCCGCCGGACCCAGATATACGTGCCCCCGTGTTCGGAAGGTTGAATGCCGCCGGACCCAGATATACGTGCCCCCGTGTTCGGAAGGTTGAATGCCGCCGGACCCAGATATACGTGCCCCCGTGTTCGGAAGGTTGAATGCCGCCGGACCCAGATATACGTGCCCCCGTGTTCGGAAGGTTGAATGCCGCCGGACCCAGATATACGTGCCCCCGTGTTCGGAAGGTTGAATGCCGCCGGACCCAGATATACGTGCCCCCGTGTTCGGAAGGTTGAATGCCGCCGGACCCAGATATACGTGCCCCCGTGTTCGGAAGGTTGAATGCCGCCGGACCCAGATATACGTGCCCCCGTGTTCGGAAGGTTGAATGCCGCCGGACCCAGATATACGTGCCCCCGTGTTCGGAAGGTTGAATGCCGCCGGACCCAGATATACGTGCCCCCGTGTTCGGAAGGTTGAATGCCGCCGGACCCAGATATACGTGCCCCCGTGTTCGGAAGGTTGAATGCCGCCGGACCCAGATATACGTGCCCCCGTGTTCGGAAGGTTGAATGCCGCCGGACCCAGATATACGTGCCCCCGTGTTCGGAAGGTTGAATGCCGCCGGACCCAGATATACGTGCCCCCGTGTTCGGAAGGTTGAATGCCGCCGGACCCAGATATACGTGCCCCCGTGTTCGGAAGGTTGAATGCCGCCGGACCCAGATATACGTGCCCCCGTGTTCGGAAGGTTGAATGCCGCCGGACCCAGATATACGTGCCCCCGTGTTCGGAAGGTTGAATGCCGCCGGACCCAGATATACGTGCCCCCGTGTTCGGAAGGTTGAATGCCGCCGGACCCAGATATACGTGCCCCCGTGTTCGGAAGGTTGAATGCCGCCGGACCCAGATATACGTGCCCCCGTGTTCGGAAGGTTGAATGCCGCCGGACCCAGATATACGTGCCCCCGTGTTCGGAAGGTTGAATGCCGCCGGACCCAGATATACGTGCCCCCGTGTTCGGAAGGTTGAATGCCGCCGGACCCAGATATACGTGCCCCCGTGTTCGGAAGGTTGAATGCCGCCGGACCCAGATATACGTGCCCCCGTGTTCGGAAGGTTGAATGCCGCCGGACCCAGATATACGTGCCCCCGTGTTCGGAAGGTTGAATGCCGCCGGACCCAGATATACGTGCCCCCGTGTTCGGAAGGTTGAATGCCGCCGGACCCAGATATACGTGCCCCCGTGTTCGGAAGGTTGAATGCCGCCGGACCCAGATATACGTGCCCCCGTGTTCGGAAGGTTGAATGCCGCCGGACCCAGATATACGTGCCCCCGTGTTCGGAAGGTTGAATGCCGCCGGACCCAGATATACGTGCCCCCGTGTTCGGAAGGTTGAATGCCGCCGGACCCAGATATACGTGCCCCCGTGTTCGGAAGGTTGAATGCCGCCGGACCCAGATATACGTGCCCCCGTGTTCGGAAGGTTGAATGCCGCCGGACCCAGATATACGTGCCCCCGTGTTCGGAAGGTTGAATGCCGCCGGACCCAGATATACGTGCCCCCGTGTTCGGAAGGTTGAATGCCGCCGGACCCAGATATACGTGCCCCCGTGTTCGGAAGGTTGAATGCCGCCGGACCCAGATATACGTGCCCCCGTGTTCGGAAGGTTGAATGCCGCCGGACCCAGATATACGTGCCCCCGTGTTCGGAAGGTTGAATGCCGCCGGACCCAGATATACGTGCCCCCGTGTTCGGAAGGTTGAATGCCGCCGGACCCAGATATACGTGCCCCCGTGTTCGGAAGGTTGAATGCCGCCGGACCCAGATATACGTGCCCCCGTGTTCGGAAGGTTGAATGCCGCCGGACCCAGATATACGTGCCCCCGTGTTCGGAAGGTTGAATGCCGCCGGACCCAGATATACGTGCCCCCGTGTTCGGAAGGTTGAATGCCGCCGGACCCAGATATACGTGCCCCCGTGTTCGGAAGGTTGAATGCCGCCGGACCCAGATATACGTGCCCCCGTGTTCGGAAGGTTGAATGCCGCCGGACCCAGATATACGTGCCCCCCTGTTCGGAAGTCTGAATGCCGCCGGACCCAGATATACGTGCCCCCCTATTAGGAAGGTTGAATGCCGCCGTACCCAGATATACGTGCCCCCGTGTTCGGAAGGTTGAATGCCGCCAGACCCAGATATACTTGCCGACGTTGAAATGATCAGTTTTGTACTATAAGACGTAGGCCGAACGGTTTTGGAGAATACATTCGGAACATCTATTAAAGGAGTGTGGCAGTAGAGCGACGTTATACATTTGTAGCCACTCTCGATTGATTGTTAGAAATGGTTAAATTTACCCCGTGGTTGTAAACATGTTTACCGAGTCGTTTTATCAATTGCCGGCTATCGGTTCTGATGCATCCGGATCTTGATGTTAAGGGAACGAGTTGTGTTGTCCTTAGTGGGGTTTAGATCATCATCGGTGAAAGTGTAGAATGCAACATTTGGGGGATGGTCCTCCTGTGGGGTTATGTTCTACACTCATCAACATGTATTATTGTCACCCATTTGTATATATGTATTCTCTACACTGTATTGTTTATGAGAATAAAATAATTGTCATTGTCATTGACACATCTGATAAAGTTTCCTAATTACGCTGTTACATCTGGAGCGAGGTTAAAACATACCTACTGCAGTAAATGCCAGGCACCAACCACGAGTGAACCTGATGTTTATACCTTAATTGATCATAGTGTTAATCTATATAAAATAAGGACACACGTCTCGCATCCTTTTTACAAACGAAATATTGTATCTTATGTTCGATTTCGTGGCTTTAAAAACGCAATTTTCTCATTACGGGATGACGGGGTGGGGAAGATGGGGCTGAGCTTTAAATTCAAAATTAAAGGACAATGGTATATATAATGTTTTTAGTCAGCCTATTTTAGTGACATTATATGTTTTAAAACGGTGGTATTTGTTTACTCTAACGCCGTGTGACCGATCAGATATTAAGCATTTAAATGTTAAACAAATGAAATATACATGTATATTTCGTAATAGAAATGTAACAAGCATGCAGACATATTTCGTTCCCATTAATGACCAAAGAGATTAAACTGTTATATAAATTATGGAAACCGATAACTGTCATTTAAGTCCGATAGCCCTACTGTCACGTTAGATATAGCTATCCACCGACTAAGAACACACGTATAGAAAGAAAAGTATCTTTTGAACAGTGCTCCTAATAAATATTAAGTTTATATATATATATATATATACCTTACAACGGGCTGTTTGCGCGGGCTTAAATATTTGCGATTTTGACCCATTAAATTTACATGGGTAATAATTTCGCGATCTAGACATGTAAAGGAACTAAATGTTTGCAGTGTTTCACCAAAGAGACTAGACACTCGTCAAATCAAATAGGCTTTATTATAGCACATTGAGCAACAACAAGTAAGTGTATTTTGTTAAGCAAAGATACAAGCTATTTCCAAACGTCTTGTATTACTCGGGGTGTATATGACTCGTTACAACACATACTCGTTCATACTCGTTACAACACATACTCGTTACAACATATACTCGTTACAACACATACTTGTTACAACACATACTCGTTACAACACATACTCGTTACAACATATACTCGTTCATACTCGTTACAACACATACTCGTTATAACACATACTCGTTACAACATATACTCGTTACAACACATACTCGTTACAACATATACTCGTTACAACACATACTTATTACAACACATACTCGTTAGAACACATTCTCGTTACAACACATACTCGTTACAACACATACTTGTTACAACACATACTCGTAATAACACATACTTGTTACAACACATACTCGTTACACACATACTCGTTATAACACATACTCGTTACAACACATACCACATACTTGTTACAACACATACTCGTTAAACACATACTCGTTACAACCCATACTCGTTACACACATACTCGTTACAAAACATACTCGTTACAACACATACTTGTTACAACAAATACTCGTTACAACATATAGTCGTTTCAACACATACTCGTTACACACATACTCGTTATAATACATACTCGTGTTAACACATACTCGTTACAACACATACTCGTTACGACACATACTCGTTATAACACATACTCGTGACAACACATACTCGTTACAACACATACACGTTACAACACATCCTAGTTATAACACATACTCGTTACAACACATCCTCGTTACAACACATACTCGTTACACACATACTAGTTACACACATACTCGTTACAACACATACTCGTTATAAAACATACTCGTTACAACATATACTCGTTACACACATACTCGTTACAACACATACTCGTTACGACACATACTCGTTATAACACATACTCGTTACAACACATACTAACACATACTCGTTACAACACATACTCGTTATAACCCATACTCGTTACAACGCATACTCGTTACACACATACTCGTTACAACATATTCTCGGTTCAACACATACTTGTTACACACATACTCGTTACACACATACTCGTTACAACATATTCTCGGTTCAACACATACTTGTTACACACATACTCGTTACACACATACTAGTTACACACATACTCGTTACAACACATACCCGTTATAACACATACTCGTTACAACGCATCGTCGTTACACACATACTCGTTACAACATATACTCGTTTCAACACATACGCGTTACACACATACTCGTTACAACACATAATCGTTACAACATATACTCGTTTCAACACATACGCGTTACACACATACTCGTTACAACACATAATCGTTACAACATATACTCGTTTCAACACATACGCGTTACACACATACTCGTTACAACACATAATCGTTACAACATATACTCGTTTCAACACATACTCGTTACAACATATACTCGTTACAACACATACTCGTTACAAACATACTCGTTACACACATACTCGTTATAATACATACTCGTGTTAACACATACTCGTTACAACACATACTCGTTATAAAACATACTCGTTACAACATATACTCGTTACAACACATACTCATTACAACACATACTCGTTAGAACACATTCTCGTTATAACACATACTCGTTACAACACATACCACATACTTGTTACAACACATACTCGTTAAACACATACTCGTTACAACCCATACTCGTTACACACATACTCGTTACAACGCATACTTGTTACAACAAATACTCGTTACAACATATACTCGTTTCAACACATACGCGTTACACACATACTCGTTACAACACATACCCGTTATAACACATACTCGTTACAACGCATCGTCGTTACACACATACTCGTTACAACATATACTCGTTTCAACACATACTCGTTACAACACATACTCGTGTTACACACATACTCGTTACAACACATACTCGTTATAAAACATACTCGTTACAACATATACTCGTTACACACATACTCGTTACAACGCATACTTGTTACAACAAATACTCGTTACAACATATACTCGTTTCAACACATACTCGTTACAACATATACTCGTTACACACATACTCGTTACAACATATACTCGTTTCAACACATACGCGTTACACACATACTCGTTACAACACATAATCGTTACAACATATACTCGTTTCAACACATACGCGTTACACACATACTCGTTACAACACATAATCGTTACAACATATACTCGTTTCAACACATACTCGTTACAACACATACTCGTTACGACACATACTCGTTATAACACATACTCGTGACAACACATACTCGTTACAACACATACACGTTACAACACATCCTAGTTATAACACATACTCGTTACAACACATCCTCGTTACAACACATACTCGTTACACACATACTCCTTATAACACATACTCGTTATAACACATACTGGGTACAACACATACTCGTTACAACACATACACTTTACAACACATACTAGTTATAACACATACTCGTTACAACACATGCTCGTTACAACACATACTCGTTACAACACAAACTCGTTATAACACATACTCGTTACAACACATACTCGTTACAACACATACACGTTACAACACATACTAGTTATAACACATACTCGTTACAACACATACTCGTTACAACACATACTCGTTATAACACATACTCGTTACAACACATACTCGCTATTTTCTGACGACATTACTGTTACATGTATAAAGCTTATTATCGGGCCTTATATTTGCGCTTGTCACATTAGTCTGTGGATGCAATGTTTGCGATTATGTAAGTGACCACCGATATCGCAAAAATATCACCCACGCGAAAATACCCTGCTATACGGTATGTATTAATACAGTAGCAATGCGTTGCGCGACTTTCTACTGTAAGTAGCCCTCTAGTAATAACCAATACGGAGTGTTGCCGTGTTGCGCTGCAGTGAGTTACTTTATTAACCTGCAATATATACTTTATTTATTTAATAATAATTGTAAGAAAGTTTTTAAACTTATTTTAATCACTCATGTTGTCCAAGATGGATCGTGTGGTTGAACCCTAACCGTCTTAGTGAAAGGCGGGCGATGTACGCTGAACCCCACGACCACCGTGACGCTGACCACGAGACCTCGTACATCATCAGTTCAGAAGTAAAACAACTAACTTCTTTTTGTATAGTGAACAACTTGTAATGGTAAAATTAAACATAACAGACTCGAGCGTTACTAAGCTGAAAGCTTTTCCTTAACTTGAGGTTCTCCATCGTAAAGCATTAGTGGAATTAAGGGATATTTTCAGAGCTTAAAACTATTTTTTATCTCCAGTAATGCTTTGCTATGAAGACAATTTTGTGCAGGAATATCTCAAGTTAAGGAACGTTCAATACACTGGGTTTTGTTGGGAGTTTTTCCCGGTTTTAATTTGGATTCAAGTTTTATATTCTATACTTTTGTACAGAGAAATTCAGCGTGATTTCTTCAATGTTAATTAAAGTATAAACGCTGCGCGCGTATACGGTTATATACATATATTAAGCGTACTTCTTGGAATAAACATGTAAACAAAAGAGACTTACGTCCATGACCAGCACAAACATAAGAAGAACAAATAAAGAGCGTGAAGAAAAGCGTAACAAATATTGATAAATAAATCAAGTATCGGCTGCTGTAGACCAACCGTACTAAATCGACCTGCCGTTATCACCTCTACGTAATCTTGGGTACAGCTGATATCACGATATACTTCATATCACGCGCTTCAAGTATATGTCACACATTGTATACATAGACAACAATATTTAGAGATATTTCTGATTAAACAGCGTGTCCTTAAACGTGATGTTACACTGTGTTCATATACAAACACATGAATCATCGTCGTTTCTTTCCTAACACCATCCGAAAAGGAGACGAACATCAACTGTCATAAGCTCGGGTTTTCAAATTCAAAATGGCCGGCTGTGTTTCGGTCCCTCGTTTTTTAGTAATATTACTCTGTGTTTTATGTGGATGCGTGGACTGTGATCATGAGTTTAAACCTGATTTACTGACATCAGCAGCATTACGAGCCAATAAAGTCATTCACGCGCGCAATAAACAGTTCTTACGAGAAAATGTACCTGAAGAATTGTATTCACTAAATTCGAGAGATATAAAAACTAGGACAGCTATCGGTGAATTATTCAGACAAGAGCAAGGAAATCTTGGAGCTGTTGTTGGAATCTACAATGTATCGGATAGCTGTTTTAACCATACCGGGATGGTGACAGCCGGGATAGCGAATGGAGATACGTGGGCACTGCAATGTAAGTCGGTTTTATAATGGCGGTATAAATAAGGGAGATAACTTACAAATGTTTACTTGTGAATTTAAAGATGGTGTATTTTAGATGTTGTATCATTATAGCATGTTTAGAGCATTATACGTCATTTATAAACATACAAAATACTGTGTTTCATCATGCAGACTTTTTCTTTTGGGAAATTATTTTTGAAACGATTTTCGATTTACGGAATTCCGTATTGATTTTTGTTTATATTATCGCAGATATTTAAGAAACGATTCCACAGATACAGACTTGCGTGTTTCGATCACTGGGAACCCACCCAAAGGTGAAGACAAGCAATACTAATTCTGTCGTGGAAAAAACCCAGCCTTTATATTCATTAATCTATAATTAAAGTTTATGTGGACAACATGATGACAAACGTTTTTCAAATCACAGAAATCAATTTCCCGGAATAAAATCTTAATAATATCATCGCGGAAACCTGCGGTTTCAAGTAGGTTTCCAAGCTAGGAAATTTGAGTTTTAATGCATTGTGATTTCGTAAGGCAGCTGATGAGCACTAAGGTGGCTCCACACATCGTCATCAGCGTCCATTTTCGTGACGTACTTCCGGAAAAAGTACAACTCGGACTCAATTATCTTGATCGAAATGTGCATGTACACCGTGTCGTCATTTCCGTATTGCGTATCGGGCATTCAATATCGTAGTGCAAATTATAGTAACACCTGGGCCGTTTTCGTTTAAACGGTCAAACCGATCGGACCACTGTTGTTCGTTTATTAAATAAGGTCGGACCTAGTAATATGATGCTGCTTTCAGGCGAGCCTTGAGAAAGCTTTGCAAGGCCTGCATACACATTTGCAGGTCCGCCATGATTTATACCCGAAATCGTTAATTTATAAACGGTCAAACCGGTTGCTCCGCATAAACGAACAGGCCCCTGGTAAACAATACACTGGTGATTAGAAAAGGAGTAAAATACTCAGAATTGAGCAAAATAAAATGTTTAGGGGTAAAATAAAACGTCTAGGAGTAAAATAACCTGGAAAGGAGTAAAATTTTACCCCATACGATTTATTTTACCTCTTTCCGGGTTATTTTACCCCCTTGACAAGTTAAAGTACTCCTAGATTATTATTTTACCCCCATGACGAGTTAAAGTACTCCTATTTAAGTTATTTTACCCCCCTGACGAGTTAAAGTACTCCTAGATTATTATTTTACCCCC